>NW_005871632.1:451527-455289 GCF_000147115.1 Myotis lucifugus
GAACGTAATGAGCCCCACTGCTATTCCAGGGTTAGGGCAAGCCAGAGAGCTGAGGTCTCTGAAGCCCAAGAATAAAATGACACAACCATGAAATAACAGCAAACATACGTTCTCTTACCCCCCGACTCATCCTTCATTGCTGGCCAAGCCCGCCCAGGGCCACTTCCAGAGAAGAGATCCAATGGGTCTGTTACTGTTTCCTTCGCGTGGAAGGTCTTCATATGCTGGTCAGCTGCGTTGGCGTCTTCCTTTTTTGAAATCACACACGAAACACTATTTCTGAAGCAAAGCCTTCCTCCTGGGATAACCCCCCCCCCCCCCTTCACTGGCTCTTGCTTTTGGAGCCGCGCAGGCCCTTGGAGCCCCCTCTGAGGTCTCTCTCTGCCTGGAGGCTGGGGTGTCCATGTGCCCGGCTGTTTTTAATTAAACCCCTCCAGCTGAAGCCGAGCAAACAGCTCTAACAAGTTGATTTTCCAAAGGGTCAATCTCATTGTGAAGCAACCTGTCATAACAAAATCAAGTCAACCCAAAACTCATACAAAGGAAATGAGTCCATTTGTTTGTAGATTTACCTTTAAAATTACAAGGGCGAGGCAAGATGCAGAGGGCCCGCAGAGCTGCTGGGAGGGAGGGGATCCACCCCGGCTTCCCCCCAACAGGGGTCGGAGAAATGGCAGCATTAACCAGTGTCCTGGCTGCAGGGTGGGTAAGACGGGGCCCAGGATGGGGGTGAGCTAATGAGAAAGCCTCCGCTTCACCTGCTGTCTATCACCTGCCTCCTCCTCGCCACTGCAGATGCCAGGCCAGGAAGGGTGTCTGGCCCTAACAGTGTGCGCACCAGAGGCTGAGACCTCACGGGGTGGCGGCTAGCTGGTACCCCACACTGACACTGGTCATCCCCCTGGCCCAGTCTCATTTGCCAACTTTGCCCCCCGAGACTAAAGAGGCAGCCACTCTGCTTGCTGTTTGGGGCTAAACTAGAGGGTATAACAGAGAGCGGTCCAACCTTATTTATTGTCTTTGATCCGGAAGTGTTTTAAAATAATTTAATCGGTTGTGCAATTTCAGAAGATTTCATAGAAAACATGCACAGGTATGACTTCTCTGGAAAAGTTAGGCTATCTAGCTGGACTGGTCCCACAGTTTCCCATGGCAACACATCTGCTAAAGGCCCTCTGCGGTCTCCCCCTTGTCTCTCATGCCCAGGCCCGTGTGACCTGGAGCATCCGCTGGGGGGCCGCTGGGGTATGGAAGTGTTGGTTCTTTCCTGCTCTGGGGGTGTCCTTGCATCCTCAGGAGCCCCAGCCAGAGAACCCCTCTGCTGGCCGTTCTCAAACCACCCACAGAGCACCTCCCTCTGACTCTGAGAAAAACAGACCCTTAAACAATTTTTTTAAAATTGATTTCAGAGAGGAAGGGAGAGAGTCAGAGAGCTAGAAACATCAATGATGAGAGAGAATCATTGATCAGCTGCCTCCAGCACACCCCCCACTGGGGATCGAGCCTGCAACCTGGGCAGGTGCCCTTGACCGAAATCGAACCCGGGACCCTTCAGTCCACAGGCTGACACCCTATCCACTGAGCCAAACTGTCCAGGGCAAACCCTTTTACTAAGAGCTGAGACAACTGGATTTCTGGGGAGCACAGACTTGGGGGAAAGCATCCACACCCACATTGCTCCACCCCCTTTACCGTGCTGCGTCTGTGCAGAGCCAGAGGGTTCTGGGACAGAAGGGCCAGAGAGGGGCTCGATGCTGAGTCAGAGACAGTCCCCTTGGCCCTAGTCAGCTGCTCCCAGCACATGCTGTGACCACGCTTTCTGCCTCCATCACTCAACGCAGGGGAACTCCAGCAGCAAAAGCCCACACCCCCATCTGTAAGTGAAGAGGCCTATATTTTTTTTTACTTTTTTTTTTTTTTTTTTTATTAAGGGAGAGCGACGAGGGGAGTGGGAGGGCCGAGCATGCAAAGGGTCAGGGCGCTGGAGGGGAAGGGCCGCTGGAGCGGGCCGGGCGTGGGGGGGCGGGGGGGCGGCGGCGAGAGAGGCCTATTTTTGCTCAGCAGCGGTCAATGTAAAATTTGCCTAGACATACGCAAAACGGTGCTGTTCCTAGGGTGTGATCTTGGGCCACGTCACGGTGATGGCCGTAGCGTGACTATCCAGGAAATACCCTGGGCTGATGAGCAAGAGAGCAGAGGTGGTGTGAGGGGAACAAGCAGTGGAGGGTTTGAGGGACCCTGCCGTGCTGTCGCAGTCGGGGTGTTAACATCCACTGAGCCTGGACACTCCCTTCCCTTAACATGTTTATGTTTCGTATTACCTTTCAGTTAACCCAGAGGACCCTGAGCTTTGGAACTTCTTAACACGTGTTCTCATCTTCCCAACTGGACTACTAGCTGCCTGAGGGCAGGGATGGTGACATATTTCTGTAGGTCTCCTTACAACTTGTAGTATTATGTTTCCCAGCATTCCTGGTGACTAAAATGAGTGCTTCTGGACAAATACCTCTGAGACACCAGGGTCTCCCCCCACCATTTCTCGGGACAAAGAGGCTGGTTTGCCCCAGACTAGAGAAGGCTGTGCACAGTCTGCCTTTACACTGAGGGAGGCTTCTCTTCCTACGAAGAATCTGCTCCGTTCATCCATTTAACAAGCATTTGCGGAGCACCTCCTATGTGTCGGTCATTTTCTAGACCCTGGGGATACAGTAAAGAAGGACCAGGTGCCTGCCTTCAGGGAGTTCACATTTTAGTGCAGGAGACAGACAATAAAACGATTGTGTAACATCAGGGGGAGGGGAGAGGCTGGTGAAGGTTTAGAGAGTGAGTCATGGGGATGGGGGCCTGTGTGAGGCTTCTGTGTCTCTGCAGTCACTGGAAACTTTTTTAGGTGAACAAAGGAAAAACGCACAATTATCTGCAGGAAATCCCTCTGGTAGGGATTGTTTTGCCTTAGCAGTTTATGACCCTCTAGGACCTGGGTCATGTCACTGCCCGCCACCTGGGCCAGACTCCCCCAGCAGCTAATCCAGCCTCAGACTAGCGCCTTCCTTTCCTTCTCCTTCTCCCCTCTGTAGTCCACACTGTGTTCTGGACTCCGGGCCTTGGGTTCACAGACTGGTGTTTTTGTTTGTTTGTTTGTTTGTTTTTGCTCAGCAGCGGTCAATGTAAAATTTGCCTAGACAAATGCAAAATGGTGCTGTTCCTAGGGTGTGACCTTGGGGCCACGTCACGGTGATGGCTGTACTCTCGACTGTCCAGGAAATGGCCAGTCCTTCTTTGGCCATTTTCTCCAGTGACGAAGTTTACCAACCCTCTATCACAGTGGTTCTCAACCTTCTGGCCCTTTAAATACAGTTCCTCATGTTGTGACCCAACCACAAAATTATTTTCGTTGCTACTTCATAACTGTAATGTTGCTACTGTTATGAATCGTCATGTAAATATCTGATATGCAGGATGGTCTTAGGCGACCCCTGTGAAAGGTTCATTCGACCACCAAAGGGGTCGCGACCCACAGGTTGAGAAATAAAATACGCCCCACACAGATCCAGGTATATTGGTAATACACAGACAAACAGCCAAAGACTAAAGAAACATGAAAAAGGAAGGTCTGGCTGAGTGGTAGACCCTAAACTTCAGCTCTAAACAATATGTCTGACCAAGCATTTTTTCCCCCCTGGTGTGTAAATTTATGAGGTGTCTTACAAAATTATTTTAAAAAAATGGAAACTCAGTTCTAATTGTAAAGGAAAAAAAGTA
>NW_005871632.1:456656-458277 GCF_000147115.1 Myotis lucifugus
TTATGATGTGTCTTGGTGTGGTCCTCTTTGGATTCCTTTGGTTTGAGGTTCTCTGCGCTTCCTGGATTTGTAAGTCTATTTCTTTCACCAGGTAGGGGAGGTTTTCTGTCATTATTTCTTCAAATAGGTTTTCAATATCTTGCTCTCTCTCTTCTTCTGGCACCCCCATAATTCGGATGTTGGTACACTTGAAGTTGTCCCAGAGACTCCTTACACTATCTTCATATTTTTGGATTCTTTATGCTTTTTGCTTTTCCAGTTGGGTGTTTTTTGCTTCTTCGTATTTCAAATCTTTGACTTGACTCTTGGGATCCTCTAGTTTGCTGTTGGATCTCTGTATATTATTCTTTATTTCAGTCAGTGTATGCTTTATTTTTGATTGGTCCTTTTTCATATCCTTGAGGGTCTCACTAAATTTCTCAGAGGTTTCTAGAAGATTCTTGAGTAACCTTATAATTATGGTTTTGAACTCTATATCCAGTAGTTTGCTTTCCTCCATTTCTTTCATTTGTGACCTGTTTCTTTGTCTCTGTATTTTGGCTGCTTCCCTGTGTTTATAGAGTGGCTTTGTGTGCTAGGTGTCCTAAAGGGCCCAGTGGCTCAGCCTCCCCATTTACCTGGGGTGGACACTCTTGGTGCACCCCTTTGTGGGCTGTGTATACAGTCTTGTTGTAGTTAAGCCTTGATTGCTGTTGGTATCACTGGGAGGAATTGACCTCCAGGCCAATTGGCTGTGAGGACCAGCTGGAACTACAGTGGGAGAGCTGCTTTGCAGGAGACACCCCTATGGAGCAGGACTCGCTTCAGTGGGGCTTTCGTACTCACGGAGTCTGCCCCTTGAGTGTGTCACTTATGGATGTGTAGAGTTGTAATCTGGTATGATTTCACACTGGCCATTGGGTACACTGGCTCTTGGATCTCAAGGAGGTGCAAAGTCAACCACTGCCTGAGGCCACCCAGCAGGAACTACAGAGAGATCTGCAGATTCCTCCTCTTTGTTTGGGATTTGGAAGTGCCCAGATGAGGCCCAGCTGTGAAGCAGTGCAGGCTGCTGCTGCTGGGCCTTGTGCCTTCTTTTGGAGGCTTTGAAACTCTCTGACCCAGGGGCAGTTTGTTAGGTTTTAGGTTGTAAAAGAACAGGCCATTCATATGCAAAAGCTGCTGCACACAGCTTGGGTGGGGTTGTAAACTAGGTGGGGCGGGGTCTCAGGGAATCACCAGGGCAGAGAAAACAGCAATGGCTGCCAGTCAGCTCTGCCCTGGAGATGTCCCTGGGTCTCTGTGTCCCGCGGCTCCGTGCAGGAACAATGATCGCTGTGAACACCTCTGAGAGAAAGCCGCCCTCGTATTCTGACCCGATGCCAGATAGTCCAGATTCTCCCCGTATGAGTCTGGGTCCCCAGAGTCTCTCCCGGAACTGGAGTTCAGAGCAATCGGGAGCTTGTATCTCCCTCCTGATTGAAAAAAACAACAGTGCACCCAGTTTCCAGCCCATTTCGCACGCACCTCTGCACCTGCTACCAGTCTCAATGCGCTTTTTTCTTTCCTTCTACTTGTAGAACTTCCACTCAGCCAGCTTTCCCATGGTCCTGGATGATATTTATTTTGTCTTTTAGTTGTA
>NW_005871633.1:0-16340 GCF_000147115.1 Myotis lucifugus
GGCCCCTGCGCCTAGCCCTCCCCAGGCCCCTGCGCCCTAGCCCTCCCCAGCCCCTTGCGCCCTAGCCCTCCCCAGGCCCCCTGCGCCCTAGCCCTCCCCAGGGCCCTTAGAATCCCAAGAGCCACCTTCGGGTCTCCCTCCTAGGACTGCCAAATTTAGCAAATAAAAATAGAGAATAGCCAGTTAAATTTGAAAATCAGATGAACAGTTGATAACTTTTTTTTTAATGTAAAAGTGTCCCATGCAGCATTTGGGATGTACCTATACCAAACAATTATTTCTTGTTTATCTAAAATCTGAATTTAACTGGACGCCCTGTATTTTATCTGGCAACTTCACTCCCCATTCCCCTGCGAACACCCAGAGCACCTCCCTCCCTCCCCCAGCCCACGCCCTCCCCTTGCACCCAGGGAGCCCTCACCTCATCTTCCTTTGCCAGGGACGTGGCTCGGGGCTATGAGAACGTGCCCATTCCCTGCGTCAACGGTGTGGACGGGGAGCCGTGCCCCGAGGATTACAAGTACATCTCGGAGAACTGCGAGACTTCCACCATGAACATTGACCGCAACATCACCCACCTGCAGGTGAGGGCGGAGGAGCTCCTGGGCTCGGTCCCCTGGAGAAGCGTCCTCTCGCCAGGACACAGGCAGGGTAGTCAGGCTCAGGGTGGCCCTGGGACAATCCTCCAGCAGCATCTTGATTCTAAAACATGGGCCCTAGAGAAGGGGCAGCAGTGGGGGCAGGCGCAGTGGGGGCAGGCACAGGGCTGATTCCGGGCCCAGCTCACCCTGCCTCCCCCCAGCACTGCACCTGTGTGGACGACTGCTCCAGCTCCAACTGCCTGTGCGGCCAGCTCAGCATTCGCTGCTGGTATGACAAGGTACGCACCCTCGCCTTTCCCTCACCTCCTGCCCTGGCGCGGCTGGCAGAGAGGGCAGGGCAGACCTGGAATTCCTGGGATGCTGCTAGGACAGATGGGCCTGGCCCGACACCTGCAGATCAAGGGGGGGTTTGGGGTCCAGTCCTCTGACCTCGGAGCATATGTGGTGTCCACTGACTGGGTTGCGGCCAGGGAGGATTTTTCTGTGGGGTCTTGGGGGACCTGGGCAGCTGAGGGGGGACCACACAGAAACCACCGCCTCCCCCTCCCCAGGACGGGCGGCTGCTCCAGGAATTTAACAAGATCGAGCCCCCGCTGATCTTCGAGTGTAACCAGGCCTGCTCCTGCTGGAGAAACTGCAAGAACCGGGTGGTGCAGAGCGGCATCAAGTGAGGCCCTGGCCCTGCATGCGCACACGCACACGCACACTGTCTCCCATGCACCCAGCATCACTCTCTCTCCCACCCCTAGGGTTCGACTGCAGCTCTACCGAACAGCCAAGATGGGCTGGGGGGTCCGCGCCCTGCACACCATCCCCCAAGGAACCTTCATCTGCGAGTGAGTGGGCAGGGGCGAGGGGTGGGCCCAGAGCCACTGCTGCCTCTTCTGCCCTCTCTGCCTCCTCCCTGACAGGCCCCCCCTCTTCTCACCAGCCCATCTCCAGCTGCTCTGCCCCCATCCCACAGCCAAGCGCCCCGCCTGCCCACTCTGCCCAGACCCCAGGGCTGCCCATCACCACTGCCCACATCCCCACTTCCCAGCCTTACATCCCCTCTCCCTGCCTTTCGTTTGTGTGGTTGTTGTTCATCCGACGATATTTTTCCATTGGTTTTTATTTTATTTTATTTTATTTTTATTTTTTTCCCCGGGGGGTGGCAGCGGGGGTCCTCCCCGGGGTGGGGGGCAGCAGGGGTCCTCCCCGGGGGTTTATTTTTATTTTTAATATATTTTATGATTTTTTACAGAGAGGAAGGGAGAGGAATAGAGAGTTAGAAACATCGATGAGAGAGAAACATTGATCAGCTGCCTCTTGCACACTCCCCACTGGGGATGTGCCCGCAACCAAGGTACATGCCCTTGACCAGAATCGAACCTGGGACCCTTGAGTCCGCAGGCCGATGCTCTATCCACTGAGCCAAACTGGTTAGGGCTCCATTGGTTTTTAGAGTGGAAGGGAGGGAGGGAGGGGAGAAAGAGAGAAGAAACACTGATGTGGAGACACATTGATTGGTTGCCTCCTGCGTGCTCCCTGACCAGGGCCAGGGATCGAACCCACAACCTTTTTTCTGTCATGTCATCTCTCAACTCCTCAAGCAAGCAGCCATTCTTCCTGGGCCTCTGTTCCCCATCATCGCTCATTGCTCATCCTGCCTGCACCTGCCTTTGCCCTCACCCCTCTGCACCCCACCCTGCTCCCTGTGCCTCGGCCTCGGTCCCCTGGCAGATTCTCCAAGTGCCACCTTCCTCCCCCCCACCCCTCCGCCCCTGCGGCTTCATCCCTTCCTGCAGCCCTGACGCCTGTCCATCAGCCTGCCGTTGCCACGCCCACAAACCTCCCAGTGTCTAAACCTGAGCACTGTCCCACCCAAGCCAACTGCCACCGGCTCCCCCGAACCCAGAGCCCTGGGTCCATCCCTTCACCTCCCCCGGCCACCACACTTGCCTGTTGCAACTCTGCAGTGGGGACCTCACATGCCAGTGTCCCCATGTTCGTCCTCCTGGTCCTGCCCCGAGGGGGCCACCCCCCCCCTCCCAGATGAGGTCCCTGTCCTCTGGGCCCACTAGGCCGCGGGTCCCACGCGGGTGCCAGCACTGTGCAGCAGTGACGTTCGCGGACACTGACTGGGGCGTCTGACAGTGAAGCGGGGCCCGTGGGGTTGTGAGGAGACACGGTTGGGCCGGCTTCGCCGCCTGCCTGCCTTCAGAAGCCCTCGCCCTGCCCAGCAGGTATGTCGGGGAGCTGATCTCCGATGCCGAGGCTGACGTCAGAGAGGATGATTCTTATCTCTTCGACTTGGACAACAAGGTGGGCAGGAGGTCCCGCTGTCCCCTACTCCCAGGCCGCACATGGAAACCTGGGGGCTGGGGGGCTGGGGCCATTGGGGGGGGCCATGGGCCTGGCACTGAAGAGTGCCACCCTCCCCTCAGGATGGAGAGGTGTACTGCATCGATGCCCGTTACTACGGCAACATCAGCCGGTTCATCAACCACCTATGTGACCCCAACATCATCCCTGTCCGGGTCTTCATGCTGCACCAAGACCTGCGGTTTCCACGCATCGCCTTCTTCAGTTCCCGGGACATCCGCACCGGGGAGGAGCTGGGGTGAGGCTGGGCGGGGCCAGGGGCGGGCGGCGCGGGCCTGGGACTCAGCCTGAAGAGAACTCCCAGCTGCACGCATGCCCAGCAGTGTCCCTGGAGGGCGTGCTAAATAGGCCCGAGCTCACAGAATTTTGCTTCAGTTAATGGGTGGGGCTCAGGCTCCTGCATGCAGACAGTTCCAGGCAGGCTGGTGCTCGGGTCCACAGAACACGCGAGGGTCGGCCTGTCGGGAGAGGGGCAGGGCCCTCCGGAGCAGGGTCCACGGAGGCTCTGGCCTGGCCTGGGCAGTCAGGTCTGGGTCCCACAAGCCTCCTGTGCTCCTCTGACAGGTTTGACTATGGCGACCGCTTCTGGGACATCAAAAGCAAATATTTCACCTGCCAGTGTGGCTCGGAGAAGTGCAAACACTCGGCCGAGGCCATTGCCCTAGAGCAGAGCCGCCTGGCCCGCCTGGACCCCCACCCCGAGCTGCTGCCTGAGCTGGGCTCCCTGCCCCCTGTCAACCCCTGAGAGTGGACCATACCCCCCCCCCAATGCCACCAGCTCAGCAGCTGCCTCTCACTTGCTGCTCACATCCACACCACGCTGGGGGCACTGCCATCTCTCCCACTTGCCCTTCACACATTCCGGCCAGAGACCCCAGCCAGGCCCTGGAGGTCTGACAGCCCCTCGCCCAGGGCTGGTTCCTCCCTGGGAGGGACTTCAGGGCTGGCCGCCCCGCCCCCATCCTCAGCTGATGTTTGATGAACTGAAATGGGCCTCTGTGCCAGCTGGTGTCTTGGTTCTCAATAAATGTTGGGTTTGGTAACAACATTTGGGTTTGGGGGGGTGGGGGCTGTGGGGAGGAAGCACAGAGCACACAGGGAATGTAGGTCCAAGGGCAGAGCCAGGAGGAAGCGGCCGGACTGTTGTGCACAGCTGCCCCGGGGAGGGGAGGGGTGGGGAGGGAGGGGAGGACCCTGAGGGCAGGGGCTAGTCAAGGCCTAAAAGGCAAATGACCGCCTTGGCTGGAGGGCATGGGTGGAGGTGGTTTGCAGGGTTACAGGGATTCTTGGAGCATTCCAGGTCCCTCGGGTCACGGGCCCTGGCCCTGGCCCTGGCCCTGGCTGGGCCTTCCCGCCTCGCCCTCCTCCCTTTGCACTTTGAGGAGGAACTAGAGTGTGTCGGGGACCACAGGCGGAGGTGGGGCTGTGACGTGGGAGGGCGGGGCAGCGGCAGGTGAGTTGCCAGGTCTCCCGGCTCCAATCACTCCTCACTCCGGAGACACTGAACATGGGGGGGAAAGCCGGCTGGGGAGGAGGCCTACGGTGAGGACTCTGCGAGGGAGGGAGACCTGGCTGGGCCACCGGCGGGCCTGGGGAGCGGCGCTGGGGGAGCTCGTGGAAGAAGGCAGAGCCCGGTCCTGGGAGGAGGATGGGGTGCAGGGGCCGGGGGCCGTTGCTAAGGAAACTTGGGGAGTGAAGCTGGGGTCTGGGGCTTTATTTAGCCCCTGGGACCAGGGGTTCAGCCCCAGACGCTGGTCCCTGGGGCCAGGGCCCTGGGAAGGAAGGGAGCCTGAATGGAAGGAGTAGGGTGTGGTCCTGAGCAGGGGCTGGGGTGCGGGCTGCGGAGCCTGCCGCTGCCAGGTGAGGCCCAGCCAGCAGAAGGCTGGGTCCCCGGGAGGGTCAGCCTGGACCTGGGCTGAGGGGAGGGCGCTGGGGGTCTTTCCACGGGGTCGCTGAGCAGTGCTGGGGCCCCAGTGAGGAGTTGGGGCTCAGGGTCTTCATGGGGGGCTGAGCCTGTACTGGTACCTTGAAGAATAGAGGCGGGGCCTCCTGGGGTCCCCGTGAAGGGTAAAGCCTGAGGGGAGATGGAGCAAGAAGCTTGTGTCTGTCCAGAATCTGTGAGCAGTGGGGGCTGGGAGCCGTCCCAGGACCTGAGGGTTAGGGGTGGGGAGGTGTGAGGGAGAGGGACGGGCCGCCCGCCTCGGGGATCCCTGTGAGCAGTGGGGGCTGGGAGCCTGCCTGACAGTCCCTTGGGGCTGGGGGTCTGAGCCCCTGTTCTGGAGGGAAGGGGACTCCCAGAGGGGAGACCTGGGTCTCAGGGGGCCGGGAAGAGCAGGAGGACTTCCTGGAGCAGCTTTGCGTCAATCATTGATCTCATGCCCAAGAGCCGTGCAGGGACAGAGTCCAGCACCTGCAGAGCACGGACCCCACCTCTTCCCACACTGCCCAGCCCTCTGCCCTCCCTCCTCGGCGCCCACAAGGGACCCTGGTCCTGGCCCGCTTCCTCCCTGTGTACTCAGGGAGGACCAGGAACAGGACGCAGCCACAATCTCAACCGCCGAGCTCAGGTGTCACCCTGCTTGGATTGCTTGCCCAGCGACTGGCAGTGGCCGGGAGACAGGCCCTTGGGGAGGGGTGTGCAGGGAGCTCCCGCCCGCCCGCCCTCCCCAGGCCCTGCGGAGTTGAGGCCTGTGGCTCTGGGGGCCAGCGTGGGGGTCTGCGGCAGCTGGGAGAGGGGTGTGACCTCCCTGTGGGCTCCACCTGTGCCGCCTGGGAGGGGAGGGGACGGGATGGCAGCATGAGGGCCACTGGAAGAGTGGACAGAGTCCACCTCCCCGGGGGGCGAAGGAGAGAGGGCCAGGGTGGAGGCAAGAGTGGAAGTTACTGTCCTGGAAATGACCCGTAAGGGCCCCCCTCCCCCCAAGGCCACCTGGGGGTTCACGGCGAGCAGCAGACCTGCTGGCGGGCCTGGAGCCTACCTCTCCTGCCCTCCCATTCCCCTCCCGCCAGCCCTGCCCCGTCCATTTCCCTTGGTGGGGACAGGAAGTGGGGAGCGCGTCCTCTGAGTGCCTCGCTCTCCACACTGCTCCCCACTGCCCGCAGGGAAGCCAGTCAAACACGACCCTTCCTTCCGAGGCCCCATCAAGAGCAGGTGAGCGCTGGGAACTCGCTGGGGCAGGGGCCTTGCCTCTGCCGGGAACTTGCTGAAAAACTGGTGAGAAGCTTGTCCCCGGAGAGTGGGGCGCTGCCGTGGAGGGGCCGCGGCTCGGTGCCGTTCAGGAAACCAGCTGAGCAGGGCAGCTGTGTGTCCTGGTGGCTGCAGAGGAAGCTCGCCCACCAGAGGGCCGCCCAGGCCCAGCGCCCGCTCAGCAGGCCTTCCCGCAGGGGCTGCACCGATGTCATCTGCTGTGTCCTCTTCCTTCTCTTCCTCCTGGGCTACACCGCGCTGGGCATCGTGGGTGAGTTTCCCGCTGCGCAGCTCGGGTGGAGGCTGGGGGCAGTGGCCAGGGAGACACGGTTCCCATGCTGCTCCCCACAATGTCCCTGCCGCCCCCTCCGGTGACTCTGTGTCTGTGTCCAGCGTGGGTGTATGGAGACCCCCGGCAAGTCCTCTACCCCAGGAACTCCACCGGGGCCTACTGCGGCATGGGGGCCAACAAGTGAGTACACCAGCGGGGCCAGAAGGAGGGGACCCCCCTCAGCCACATTGAGCAGGCTCCCCTGCAGGCAGCTGGCTTAGGAGGCCCCCCAATTGCAAGGCGATGTAGAGCCAGGGTCAGGGGCACAGGCTTTAGAGTTTGGAAATGGCCTTGGGCTCCCCACCTGGGTCCTGGCCGTGTGGCCTTCAAGGTGCTCGGCCTCATCTGAAACGCAGGGGTGACCCCCGCAGCGGTGCTGTCGGTCCTCATAGGCAGGAAGTGGCCCATCGACAACCAAACCTCCGGCATTTACGGCATTTACATGGCGTTCGCCTGTTCCAGGCTGGCGGGCACTGTTAGTTTCCACGATGGGGCTGAGACTGTGAGCAGTAGAGGGACTTGCTCAAGGTCATAAAGCTGGGTGGTGATTGGGCTCCAGAGTTCATGCTTTTAACCGTTTGCGAGCATGGATTTGCTCAGCTCTCTGAACCATATGCGGCGCTGAATGACTCTGGAGATCTTCCGGTCTCTCATACCTCCAGCTGGACTGAGGCCAGGAGCTAGGTGTGCAGCCTGGAGGCGAGGCCCGGCCGTCCCTCCTGCCCCTACACCTGGCCAGGCCCTGACACATGCACGTCCTCCCTCCTGCAGAGACAAACCCTATCTCCTGTACTTCAACATCTTCAGCTGCGTCCTGGCCACCAACATCATCGCGGTCGCTGAGCACGGCCTGCAGTGTCCCACACCCCAGGTCAGCCTGGGGCCTGCCTCTGCCCAGACCACCCCAGGTCTGGAAAGAGCCCCACAGCACGCCCTCTGCCCCAGGTGTGTGTGTCCTCCTGTCCAGCGGCCCCCTGGGTCGTGAGTCAGGGTGAGCTCTCACTGACGGTCGGGGAGGTCTTCTACGCTGCAAACCGGACTGTCTGTCGGCCAGGGGTGCCCTGGGACATGGTGAGCGCTGCCCCAATGTCATCGCTGTCATCAAGGAGGGGCCGCATGGGTGGGGTGCAGGGGGTTTGGGAAGATGACTGGGGTGGTAGCGCGGGGGAGGGGGGCACTCCATCCTGCTGTGACTGGTGTCTGTCCCTCCCCCCACCCCCAGCCAGTACTCCAAAGCCTGGAACGAGACCTCTGCCCCAGCTTCCTCCTCCCCTCCACTCCAGGTGAGAGCACACGCCCCCTCGGTCAGGTAGCCTATACTTTTATTGCTCAAATGAGGAAGCCAGGCCAGAGACCGTGAAGTCGCACCAGGACAGCACAGTTCCCGGCACCTGGGCGCGGGGCGTGGCTGGCCGCAGGAAGTGCAGCTGCCCGTGGAGCTGCGTGCTGGTGGGAGGTTCAGAGGGTGCGTGGAAACATTTAGGTGCGTGCAGACAGACCAGAAGTTCACCCAAATGCTACAGGTGACTATGGCTGGCGGTGGGGTGGCAGGTGACTAATTTTCATTCTGTATGCTCTTCTTTCCAATAGTAAATCTTTCTTTAAACAACCAAATTATTTTTATGACTTTTTAATTGACTTTGAGAGAGAGAGGAAGGGGAGGGAGAAAGAGAGAAACATTAATGTGAGAGACATCCATCAGCTGCCTCCTGCATGCCCCCTACGGGGGATCGAGCCCAAAACCCAGGTATGTGTGCTGACCAGGAATCGAACCAGTGACCTTTCAGTATACTGGACGATGCTCAACCAATCAAGCCACACCAGCCGGGGCAGTCAATGTTATTTTTTAAAGAAAAAATATTTAAATTATAGCATGAGAAAAGATACCCAGTTCTCACCATAAATACAATAGGAAGTTCCTCAAATGAATGCTCCAAAGTCAGAGCTGGACTTAAGTTCCAGCACTTTCCAGCTGTGTGGTCTTGGGCTAATTGCTCAACCTCTTGAGCCTTATTTGCTCTTGAGAATGTCAGTGCCAAAGCAGGTTTACCTGGCAAAGTGGCAAGGGTGACGACAAATGGGGGCATGTAATCGGTGGCACAGGAGAAGGCACAAGCCTCCTGCAGGAGGCAAGGTGAGGCGAGGATGGAGCTCGACAGGGAGAGGGGCGCAGCAAGAGCGACGGCTCGGGAGGCCTGAAGCCTGGCTGTGAGGTGAGCAGGGTCAGGGCCGAGCCTCGAGCCTCGGAGGAGCCTGAGCAGCAGAGTGGCTCGGGCCCTGGGATGACGCTGCCCACGCTGTGCCTGGCTCCCTGGCTGATGGACGCAAGGTGGGGAGTGGAGGTTTCCTAAGAGCCAGCCCAGAGCAAAGGAGGGTGTGAGGCGGCGGCGCCATTAGGGGAGGACGGGACGTAGAGTGAAGGCAGCGTGGCCTGGGCTCCGAGACAGAGCTTTTTGCTCTTTGCTGTGGAATCAAGAACCACTCTCAGAGGGAGCCGACCATCTCTCCTGCCCACCCGCACCCCCCCCCCCAGGGCTGTGGCTGAGGTGCAGCCAGAGACTTTCAAGGCAAAGCTCTGCGCCAGCCCCCCAGTAGCTGTTCTCTCCCTCCAGCTCTGGGGCGCTGTGTTCCATACCCCAATAGTACACAGGTCGAGTTCCCAGGGATCTCTGGCAACACCTCCATCAACCAGGGGATCAGGTGGGTACCGCCGTCTCTACAGCTCTGCCCCTCTGCCCTTCCAACCGCAGCCCGACCGACTCTGTCTCTCCCTAGTGGTCTTCTGGACAGCTTCAATGCCCGCGACATCAGCGTTAAGATCTTTGAAGACTTAGCCCAGTCCTGGTACTGGATTCTTGTGTGAGTCACCAGATTCCCCACTTTCTCCTTCCATTCTCCCTCCCTGATCCGCATCCTCCAGCCCAGTGTCTGACACTGAGTCTTTAGACTAGGGAGGAGGAGCCAGAGCTCAGAATGGACCCCAAGCCCAACAGGATTTATAATAGAAAGGAGGTCTAATCTGAAGACTGTAGGGGTTTGAGGAAAGGCATTTGGGGGCCAGGGGTGACCCTCACCTACCTCCTCCTGCCTACAGTGCCCTGGGCGTGGCTCTGGTCCTGAGCCTGCTGTTTCTCCTGCTGCTTCGCCTGGTGGCCGGGCCCCTGGTGCTGGTCCTGATCCTAGGGGTGCTGGGGGTGCTGGCATATGGCATCTACCACTGCTGGAAGGAGTACCGGGTGCTACGGGACCGGGGTGCCTCCATCACCCAGCTGGGCTTCACCACCAACCTCAGCGCCTACCGCAGTGTTCAGGAGACCTGGCTGGCGGCCCGTGAGTACCCCGCCCCTCCAAATGCCAACCGCCAAAGCGCTGCCCTGGCCCTGACCGCCTCTGCCCTGTCCACCCTCAGTGATCGTGCTGGCTGTGCTTGAAGGCCTCCTGCTGCTCATGCTCATCTTCCTGCGGCAGCGGATCCGCATCGCCATCGCCCTCCTGAAGGAGGCCAGCAAGTCAGGGCCTACCCCAGAGAGGCGGGCAGAGGGCAGGGTGGGCCGGTGGGCGGCTGGGCAGGTGCGGGAGCCCTGCAGGAGAAGGGCAGAATAGTGCAGTGGTTAATACTGCTGTTACAGCCTTTCTGAGCCTCTGTTTACCCATCTGTGAAGTGGGGGTGAGAGCACACCTACCTTGTAGGGTGCCCTGAGGATGAAGTGAGTGTGTCTCAGCATGAAGCAGCCCTCCAGAAGGGCTGTCCTGGCAGTCACTGTTGCCATGGTGATGGTGGGTGGGTGGGACGGTGGGAACCCAGGCAGGGTGGGGAAGCAGCAGCTTGCTCCCCACCAAGACCTACCTGCCAGGTTGGTCAACACACCACTTTGAGGACTCCCTGGCCTTACTTTCCCTGACGCTGTCCAGGGGGCTGCTCTGAGACTCACTTCCTCTAAGGGCCCCTGAGCCAGATTCACTGACTTCCGGTCCCTCAGGGAGCTCCTAGGTGTGCCCAGCCCCCGGGGAGGAGCAGGCCCTGGGGCAGAGGTGGGGCCGGGGGCCTGCTGGTGGACAGTGCTCACTCCCTGCAGGGCCGTGGGACAGATGATGTCCACTATGTTCTACCCGCTGGTCACCTTTGTCCTCCTGCTCATCTGCATTGCCTACTGGGCCATGACTGCCCTGTATCCTTTGCCCACACAGCCAGCCCTCCTGGTGTCCGTGGGGCGGAGGGCAGAAAGGGCAGGACTTGCCCACTCAGTACCTTCGTGCTGGGGAGGCGCCCGTCCCTCTGGGCATGCACACTGGCCCGGGGACAGCGGGGAGAGCGAGCCCAGGCAGAAGTCCGGCCTCGGGCCAGGGAGCATCCGGCACCAGCACCTGGGAAGGCCCTGTGGAGGGGCCACAGAGACCCCGTGTGGCCATGCTTTCCTTGACTTCCCTCTGGGTACCTGGCCACCTCAGGACAACCTCAGTACGTCTTCTGGGCACCCAACGCCAGCTTCCCCAGCTGTGAGGCCGTGCCAGTGAACGCATCGTGCGACCCCATGGTGAGGGGATTGGGGGTGAACGTGGAGGGGCACCAAAAGGGCTGAGGGCACCTTAGGGCCGAATGCCTCCTTGTGCAGGGGAAACCGAGGACTAGAGAGGACAGAGGCTCCCTCAAGGTCACACAACAGGCCCCGGCAGAGCCTGAAAGGGAGCCAGTCCGCTGACTCCCGAGCCAGGAGTCCTGCCCGAGCCAGGGAGGGCCACTGAGGCAGCGCCAGGCCGCAGGAAGCTGGATGCCAGGGCCCTGCCCTCCCCAGGAGATTCCTCTGCTGGACCACGAACGACCCCAGCCAGTCCGCTCTGTAAAGTGGAGCTAATCGTAATACCCTCATAGTACCCGGCTCTCAGGGCGAGCCAGACCAGGCCATGACTTTGGGCACATAAGTGCTTAGTACAAAGCCCAGCACCTGATTAGCTCTGATAGCGATGGGTTTTGTTTAGTTTTTTTATCTTCCTCCCTGGGAACACACTGCCCTGCCCTGCGGGGTCTGGGAGAGAAGCTGCCAGCCCCCCCCCCCTCCCCACACACACACACACCCCGCCCCTGAGGTTCCCAAGGGGTGGCCTGGACCTCTGGGAATTGACTGTCCTCAAAGCTTTCCTGTGGCCACCTGCTCTGAGCGGGACGGGCTCTGCCCACAGGCACTGGCCCCCACTCTAAAGGGGAGGGAGGTTTGCGTCCGTTTGCGAAGGATCCTATGTGCCAAGCTGTGCAAAGCCCCAGATGACCGAGCTTGCTTCAGCCGGCTCAGGACCTGGCCGTGGAGACGGACACCGCCCGCAGACACACACATGGAAAGTGGTTCATTTTATTATAAAATGTCTGACGCACTCGGGCCCAGCAATTATCAAGGCTGTCACATTGGCTGGGAAGGGTTGTTTTTTATTTCTATGCTTTTCACTTGTTATGGAAATTTCTCAAACATGCTAAGTAGAGAATTCCCATACCCAGATCCCACACCTTTGACTTTCTCTTTTCATCCATCTCACCCAACCCCCACCCCTAAGTGAAAATATTTTTCTAGAGTTTAAGGGAAATTTGGACATCATACCATTTCACTTGTAAACACATCAGAATGGATCTCAATAGATAAGGACTTTTTAAAAATATATTTTTTATTGATTTCAGGGAGGAAGGGACAGGGAGAGAGAGATAGAAACATCAATGATGATGAGAGAATCATTCATCGGCTGCCTCCCTCATGCCACCTACTGAGGATCGAGCCTGCAACACGGGCATGTGTCCTTAACAGAATCAAACCTGGGACCCTTCAGTCCGAGGGCCTATGCTCTGTCCATTGAGCCAAACCGGCCAGGGCAACAGATAAGACTTTTAAAAAGCATAGCCACTATAACCATTATCAAACCCAACAAGATTAACAATAATTCCTTAATGTCATCAGACACACAGTCTCCTCAATTTTGCTGGAAAGCATTTTGGTTGAAGTTGCAGAGGCTGCTCTGGGAGGGGACAGCTGGTCGAGGGCCTGGCCAGGCCTTGGCCCCAGGGCTCCCCACACACCATTAAGGCCTGGCCCACACCACGAGGTCTGGGAGTTCCTGAGAGCTCCTGCGCTCACCCAGAGCCGGAAAGAAGAGATTTATGCTCACGCAATAGGCGAGATCAACCCACTTGGGACCTGGCGGTGAATCTCCCGGAGGGAGCCCTTCCCCAGCTGGGAGGCTTTGCTTCTTTCCACTCTGGGAGTGGCGGGCGCTGGCTGGGGATGACCTGTCTGTGCTCCCCAGGCTCAGCCCACGAACTCCTCGTGCCCCGGACTGATGTGCGTCTTCCAGGGCTACTTGTCCACGGGCCTGGTGCAGCGATCTCTCTTCAACTTGCAAATCTACGGGGTCCTGGGGCTATTCTGGACCCTCAACTGGGTCCTGGCTCTGGGCCAGTGTGTCCTGGCTGGGGCCTTTGCCTCCTTCTACTGGGCCTTCCACAAGCCCCGGGATATCCCCACCTTTCCCCTGGGCGCAGCCTTCCTCCGGACGCTGCGGTAAGCCTGGGGCTGGGGGAGCCTGGGGCCAGGGTGAGCCTGGGGCCGGGCAGCCTGGGCGGGGCGGGTTGGGAGCCCGGGAGTCCAGGGGTCGCGGCCGCCTCTGACTGCCTCCTCCCTGGGCAGTTACCACATCGGGTCGCTGGCCTTTGGGGCCCTCATCCTGACCCTGGTGCAGATAGCGCGGGTCATCTTGGAGTACATTGACCACAAGCTGAGAGGTGAGCAGAGGTCAGGGGCTGGGGAGGCCCGGCTGAGCAGCTGGGTCCCTGGGGAGAGGCTCTCAGGCCCTGTGTCCGGGTCCTGACACCCGAGTCGCTGGCCCCCAGTCGCCCAGAACCCCGTGGCCCGCTGCATCATGTGCTGCTTCAAGTGCTGCCTCTGGTGCCTGGAGAAGTTCATCAAGTTCCTGAACCGCAACGCGTACATCATGGTGAGCCCAGTGCACGCAGGCCCGGCTCCTGGCCCCGCGGCCGCCCCGCCCGGCCCAGGGGAGCCCCCGGGTGACCCCGACCTTCCCCTCCCACCCAGATCGCCATCTACGGGAAGAATTTCTGCGTCTCCGCCAGAGACGCCTTCATGCTGCTCATGCGGAACGTGGTCAGGTCAGGCTGCCCCGCGAGGTCTCCGCGCACCTGGGCTGCGGGGGGCGCGGTGCGCAGAGGCCTGCGCCCCGCGGGGTGACCCCTGGCCAATGCCTGCCCGCAAGGGAGGCAGCCCCGTCCATGGCCTCTCCCCGCGCAGGGTGGTGGTCCTGGACAAGGTCACGGACCTGCTGCTGCTCTTCGGGAAGCTGCTGGTGGTGGGAGGTGTCGGTAAGGACCGGCCGAGCCGCCAGCACCCGGCGGGCGGGCGGGGCGGGGAGCGGCGAGCTGGCCCCGGTGACGCCGCCCTCCCACAGGGGTCCTGTCCTTCTTCCTCTTCACGGGTCGCCTGGGGCTGGGCCAAGACTTGGAGAGCCGCCCCCTCAACTACTACTGGCTGCCCATCATGGTGAGTGGCCCCCTCCCGGCCGCACCCCCTAGCGCCCCAGAGAAACGCTAACAGGCCGCGCCCCGCAGATCGCCGTCCTGGGGGCCCACTTCGTCGCCAGCGGCTTCTTCAGCGTCTTCGGCATGTGCGTGGACACGCTCTTCCTCTGCTTCCGTGAGTGCGCACCGCGGTGCAGGCTGGTGGGAGGGGGAGCTCCCGGGGAGAGACCTGTCGTCCCGGGAAACCCCGGGGAGGTGTGGGGAGCGGGGTCCCCGCACCGGGCGGTGGGCGCCTCTCAGGCTCCGGTCGTGCCGGCGCCGCTCCGCGCAGGGGGCGTGCGGCCCCGCGAACCTGACCACGGGGAGGGATGTGCTATCATGGTCCCAGCTGACAAATGGGGGCGGGGTTGCATGGCCCCCCCTGCGAGTCCCAAACCTGCGCCCCGCCCGCTAACGCCTGCTCGCGGCGCAGTGGAAGACCTGGAGCGCAACGACGGCTCCGCGGCCCGGCCCTACTTCATGTCCAAGGCGCTCCTGCAGATTCTCGGCAAGAAGAACGCCGCGCCCCCGGGGGGCAAGGGGAAGAAGCCCTGAGCCGGCGCCGCCCCGCGCAGCCTCCCGGCCTCCCCTCCGCTCAGGCCCTGATTTTGTAGTAAAAAGATGCTATTAAAGATTGACACATATTTGTTTTCGCAAGAAGCCTGGTACTGCTCTCATTCCGTTCTGGACAATGAGACCCTGTCCTCCCGCCCCGCACTTTAAAGTAGGCCCGCCCCCATGTCGCGCCCCAGCGGCTGCGACCAATCAAAAGGCTCTGAGGAGTCATCCCGGCCCTTCCTCATTCCCGCCCGGGTCACGAGCTGCGGCGCTTCAAAGGGAGCCAATAGGAGGGCTAGCTCAGAGGCGCTGACGGGTCACGTGAAGAGTCCGAGTGTTTGGGGCCAATTAGAGTCTCAGAAGCGCGGCGGAGCGGCGGGTGGGGGCGGGACGGGAGGTGACACCTGAGTGCTTAAAGGGCCAGGGTCAGCTGACTGACTCCAGCCCGGGTTTAGTCCTGGGGGCCAGGGGCCGGGGGCGCGCCATCGCGGGGAGAAATGACAGTCGAGCGGCCCGGCGCGGTGCTCCTGGGCGGCCCCGAGGGACCGCGGAGGCCGGCGTTCGGGAGAGTCTGTGGGGTTCAGGTATTTGCCGCGATCTTCCCGCTGCTGTTGTCCGCAGCAGTGACCGCGGGGGACGAGAACGACTTCAGGCTGGTGAGCAGCCCTGCACCGCCCACCCCGACCCCGACCCCGCGAGCGGCCCACGCCCGGCGGTGCTCGCGGGACTGCCCGCCCCCCGCCCCTCCGTCCGCTCACAGCCCCTCCGCCTTCAGGGCCTCGCCCTCCGCATTCGCGCTCCTTCCCCTTCGGAGGCCCCTCTTCTCCGAGGGCGCCTCTCCCCTCGCAGCCCGTCCCCCGCTCCGAGCCCCCTGCCCTCCGACCTCTCCCCGGGGCTCCCGCCCTGGTTCTGGGACCCGCCCCCCGCGCGACCCCACAGCTGCCTCTCCCGGGGGACCTGACTGAGCCGCTGCCCCGCCGTCCTGACCCGTCACGTGTGCCCGCGTTGCCCCTCCTCCGCCCGCAGGTCCAGCCGCTGGTGACCATGGAGCAGCTGCTGTGGGTGAGCGGGCGGCGCATCGCGGCGGTGGACACCTTCCGCATCCCGCTCATCGCCGCCACCCCTCGCGGCACTCTCCTTGCCTTTGCCGAGGCCAGAAAGATGTCCACGTCGGACGAGGGGGCCAAGTTCATCGCCCTGCGGAGGTCCGTAGACCAGGGTATGCATCCTCCCGGGCCAGAGCCGGCGCTGGGGGGGGTGGGGGGGGGCGGCCTGACCGGCCCGAGGCCCTGGGGGAAGGGCGCCTGCGCAGAGGAGGCGCTCGGGACAGTGACCTGGAAGTTGGGGTCACCACGGGGTGAGCCTTCAGACGTTCATCAAGCACTGACTGCGCCTGGCACGGTGGGAGGGCCTGTGAGCACAGTGATGAACAAAACAGCAAAGCCAGCCCTGGCGGGGCTCATATTCTACTGGGGCCACAGATGAGCAGGCTAAATGCAATGGTGTGAATATGGGGGGAGCCTGGGGGAAGGCCCTGGGCGGAGGGGTCCGAGGCCGGAGGAGCTGTGTGTCAGCGGAGTGAGGGGAGCAGCTCCCTCCAAGAGGCCAGGAAGCCAGGTCTGGGCCCCGGCCCTTGTAAGGCCTTGGTCCTCAGCGGGAGCGGAAGGTTACAGGGCCTGGTGGAGAAGGGCTTCTCGCGGGGTGAGCACCCTGGGTTCAGCTCTCATTATCCAACTTGAGAAACAGAGT
>NW_005871633.1:16466-21176 GCF_000147115.1 Myotis lucifugus
CCCCAGTGCCCCCCAGTGCCCTCTCCACCTAGTCGCACCCCTCCCAGGTCTTCACCACACTAGTGTCTCTCCATGAGCTTTGCATTTATGCAGTAAGGTCTGTGGTTATTCTCTGCCCGCACCCCCACTCCCTTCCCTCTGAGACCTGTCACTGTTCCAGGCTTCCATCCCTCTGAGCCCCTTTTATTCGTCAGTTTATGTTGTTCATTAGATTCCACATATGAGTGAGATCATGTGATACTTGTCTTTCTCTGACTGACTTATTTCACTTAGCACAGTGGTCGGCAAACTGCGGCTCTCGAGCCACATGCGGCTCTTTGGCCCCTTGAGTGTGGTTCTTTCACAAAATACCGACTTCTGCGCATGAGCCACGAAGTTTCAATCGCACTGTACGTGCACACCAGCACGTGGTATTTTATGGAAGAGCCACACTCAAGGGGACAAAGAGCCGTGTGTGGCTCACGAGCCACAGTTTGTCGACCACGTACTTAGCATGATACTCTCCAGGTCCCTCCATGCTGCCTCAAAGGGTAAGAGATTTTTTTTACAGCTGCATAGTATTCCATGGTGTAGATGTACCACGGCTTTTTTTACCCACTCACCTACTGATGGGCACTTGGGCTGTTTCCAGATCTCAGTTATTGTAAATTGTGCTGCTATGAACATAGGGGTGCACACATTCTTTCTGGTTGGTGTTTCGGGTTTCTTAGGATATATCCCTAGAAGTGGGATCACTGGGTCAAATGGCAGTTCAGTATTTAATTTTTTGAGGAAACTCCATACTGTTCTCCACAGTGGCTGCACCAGTCTGCATTCCCACCAGCAGTGCACTAGGGTTCCCATTTCTCCACATCCTCGCCAGCATTGTCGTTTGTTGATTTGTTGATGATAGCCGTTCTGACAGGTGTGAGGTGGCACCTCATTGTGGTTTTAATTTCCATCTCCAATGATCAGTGACCGAGCACTTGTTGTCTCATTTTGGAAATCAGCCCTTATCTGCTGTCTCATCGGTGACTGTGTCCTCCGCACAGGGGGCTCCCTCTGCATCTTGAGAGAGGCTTCTTGTGCTGTGCTGAAGCTTTTCGGTTTCATGTGGTCCCATCTGTTTCTTTTTTCTTCAGGCAGCACGTGGTCTCCTACAGCATTCATTGTGGACGATGGGGAGACCCCTGACGGGCTGAACCTGGGGGCCGTGGTGAGCGATGTGGAGACGGGAGTGGTGTTCCTTTTCTACTCCCTCTGTGCTCACAAGGCCGGCTGCCAGGTGGCCTCCACCATGTTGGTGTGGAGCAAGGACGATGGGGTCTCCTGGAGCCCACCCCGGAACCTCTCCCTGGATATCGGCACCGAGATGTTTGCCCCTGGACCGGGCTCCGGCATTCAGGTCTCCGTCCCGGGATGGGTGGAGGGGGTGCCTGGTGGAGAGTCTGGGAGATGCCCCAACATGGACTCCTTCCCAGGAGAGGTTCCTGCGAAGTCAGTTTCTGTCTTAAGTGGGGTCCCTTGGAAGAAAGGTTCATCCTGGGAGGAGTGGGAAGATGGAACTCCCCACCCAGTGGTCGTCAGCAGGGCTGCAAATGAGAAAAGACACCCCTTCTTTGGGCGGACACACGTCTGCCATGGCGCAGCGTGGTGAGTGAGCACGCCCGGGGAAGAGCCAGCTCCACCCCCCGTGGCCCGCCCCTGGTCCTGGATGTTCCAAAGGAGCTTCTTCTGCAAAAGAGCGTAATTCAGCAGTGGCTGCTTGAGATCCGTCGGGGACCCCCAGCGAGCAAGGACAGAACTGAAGGGGAACACGTGTCCCCACACTGAGGACCGGGTGGTTCCCCTTCCCGCCTCTGAGCCCCCTCGGGCCTCCCTCTGACACCCACTCCCCTTCCCACAGAAACAGCGAGAGCCACGGAAAGGCCGGCTCATCGTGTGTGGCCACGGGACGCTGGAGCGGGACGGGGTCTTCTGCCTCCTCAGCGATGACCACGGCGCCTCCTGGCGCTACGGCAGCGGGGTCAGCGGCATCCCCTATGGCCAGCCCAAGCGGGAAAATGACTTCAACCCTGATGAGTGCCAGGTCAGGAGTCCATGGCTCCACCCCCTCCCAGCCGCCAGCCTTGGCTCAGGGACAGCCCCTCGCGCAGCCCCTCCCTGGGTCTCCCTGAGCCTGTTCTCTCTCCTCAGCCCTATGAGCTCCCAGATGGCTCAGTTGTCATCAACGCCCGGAACCAGAACAACTACCACTGCCACTGCCGGATCATCCTCCGCAGCTACGACGCCTGTGATACTCTGAGGCCCCGGGACGTGACCTTCGACCCTGAGCTGGTGGACCCTGTGGTTGCCGCAGGAGCGGTAGCCACCAGCTCCGGCATTGTCTTCTTCTCCAACCCAGCCCACCCGGAGTCCCGTGAGTGTCTGCGGGCGGGCCGGGGAGGGAGGGAGGGCGGGGTTGGGCCCGTGGCCTAGAGAAGGCCTGGGCAGAGACCCTGCGTTCCTGACTGCTGCTCTTCCCAGGAGTGAACTTGACCCTGCGCTGGAGCTTCAGCAACGGTACCTCTTGGCGGAAAGAGACAGTCCAGCTCTGGCCAGGGCCCAGCGGCTACTCCTCGCTGGCAGCCCTGGAGGGCGGTGTGGGCGGGGCGGGCCAGGCCCCCCTGCTCTTCATCCTGTATGAGAAAGGCCGGAACTACTGCACAGAGAGCATCTCCCTGGCCAAGGTCAGCGTGTACGGGACGCTCTGAGCTGCACACTTGCCACGGCGAGAAGGCCCTGGCCTCAGCGGCCTCAGGACCGTGGCCTGCGGAGGGTCGCCGGGCGCCCAAAGGACAGTTCCACCTTCCTTTAGACTCCAGCCTTTGGCAAAATCAAGTTTTCTTTGACAGGGAAATCGCTCCGTTAGGCTTCCTTTCCATAGCGCTGGGCCTGGCCCTGCCCTTCCTGCCCCCAGGGGCCTTGCTGGGCCCTTCCCTGGGCCTGTAGGCTGAATAAACGTGAACTCAGGGACTTGGGGAGGCTGCGCTTCCTCTCTGAGGTACGACGGTGGCTGTGGAGAGGGTTGGTGAAGCGCCTGGCGGGCAGGATGCTCGCTTTCAGGGGAAGGGACTAGACCAGTGATGGCGAACCTTTTGAGCTCGGCGTGTCAGCATTTTGAAAAACCCTAACTTAACTCTGGTGCCGTGTCACATATAGAAGTTTTTTGATATTTGCAACCATAATAAAACAAAGACATATTTTTGATATATTTAAATGCCATTTAACAAAAAAAATCAACGCGTGTCATAGGTTCGCCATCACTGCCCTAGACACACACCAACCTTGACTATTTGTGCATCAGGATGTTTGTAGCGCCTGCTTTAGTGAAGGGGAATGTGTGGTCTGGTTGCCATGCCCGTCTGCGTGTCAGTCCCTCGTAGACACCGTGGCTGGGAATGAGCTCTGCGGAGGGCGCTGGGGGTGCTGCCTGAGAACATCCGACTTGGGCAAACCAACTCTCCTTTCCCTTCACATCCTCTCACCCGGAAGCACACTGACCCTCGCAGGGCAGCGCGCAGTCGGAGGGGACCCGGAAGGTACTGAACCTGCTAAGTGGTATTTCTAAGATGAGTGGGCCCTTCCTCCGGGAGGCAGGGAGCGGCCCACAGTGCGGAGGGCAGGCCTGCCCAGGCCAGCCGGGCGGAACAGACACGAACAGATTCGGGGAGAGAGGCATCTTCATTCTCTAGCAGGTGCTGGGGGAGGCGCCTGGGTGGCTGCAGGTGGTGGGAGCCACGCTTTCCTCCCGATGGAAGGGAAGTACGACACCTGGGCCACGTGGAAAGACGTTTCGCACTCCCTGGCCGGTGAGGCTCGGTTGGTTGGCCCGGACACGGAAGGGTGGTGGGTTTGATTCCTGGTCAGGGCACATACCCAGGTTGAGGGTTCAATCCCCGGTCCAGGCGCATGCAGGAGGCAACCGATCCATGTTTTTCTCATATCTGTTTCTCTCTTTTCCTCTCTTTCAAATCAATTTCTTTAAAAAAGAATGTCTCTCACATAAAGGGATGAGGGTCACATCCATCTGCAGTTAAAAGTGTTTTCCCGACCAGCGTGGCTCAGTGGTTGAGCATTGACCTATGAACCAGGAGGTCACAGTTCGATTCCCAGTCAGGACACAAGGCGGGGTTGCAGGCTCGACCTCCAGTGAGGGGGGTGCAGGAGGTAGCCGATCAGTGATTCTCATCATTGATGTTTCTATCGCTCTCCCTCTCTGAAATCAATAAATATATTTTTTAAAAATAAAGTCTGTTTCACTTTCAAGTGCTGCCCTAGCAAACGTCAGGGTCATTTATCCCACCTGACGGAAGAGGTGGGTTAGTGGCACTGTGTGAAGACATGGTATAACTTTGTTATATTTTATCCAGAATTTGTGATCAATATGTAATACTTCAATTTTTTATTTAAACACATTTTCAAAAACTCTCAAAAGTGAATAGCTTAGCCCTAGCTGGTTTGGCTCAGTGGATAGAGCATCGGCCTGAGGACTGAAGGGTCCTGAGTTCGATTCCGGACAAGGGCACATGCCCAGGTTTCAGGCTCCTCCCCGACCCGGGCCCTGTTCAGGCACGTGCAGAGGCAACCAGTATATGTGTTTCAAATCGATGTTTCTCTCTGTCTTCCCTCTCTCTTCAACTCTCTAAATGGATGGAAAAATATCCTCAAGGTGAGGATTAAAAAAAAAAG
>NW_005871633.1:21276-25137 GCF_000147115.1 Myotis lucifugus
GTTACCAAGGTATCGCCCCCCCGGCGCGCTTTGGATGCCCTCTGTTCTTTTCCTTGGTGGAAGTATTCTTAAAGCAAAAGCCCAGGCCCTCATGGCCCCTCACCCTCTTCGTTGCTTCGGGTAGGAATCGCAATCTTTTTAATTGTCCTTTTTTTTTTTGGTAGAATTTTTTTAATGTATTTTAATGGATTTTTTCACAAGAGAAGGAAGGGAGAAGAGATAGAGAGTTAGAAAACATCCGATAATGAGGAGAAATCATCGGATCAGCTTCCTCCTGGACACCTCCTACTGGGGATGTGCCCGCAACCAAGGTACATGCCCTTGGCCAGAATCGAACCTGGGACCTTTCAGTCCGCAGGCCGATGCTCTATCCACTGAGCCAAATTGGTCAGGGCTACATCGCATTCTTTTTAAAAAATAAATATTTTCAGAGCCGAAGGGAGAGGGAGATAGAAACATCAATGATGAGAATCATTGATCTGCTGCCTTTTGCACACCCCCCACTGGAGATTGAGCCTGCAACCTGGGCATGTGCCCTGACCAGGAGTCCTGGGTCATAGGTTGATGCTCAACCACTGAGCTACATCGGCCAGGCTGCAGCCCTTTTTTTTTTTTTTCTTTTATATTTTATTGATTTTTTACAGAGAGGAAGAGAGAGGGATAGAGAGTTAGAAACATCGATGACAGAGAAACATCGATCAGCTGCCTCCTGCACACCTCCTACTGGGGATGTGCCCGCAACCAAGGTACATGCCCTTGGCCGGAATCGAACCTGGGACCTTTCAGTCTGCAGGCTGACGCTCTATCCCCTGAGCCAAACCGGTTAGGGCTATTTTTTTAATATATATATTTTTATTGATTTCAGAGAGGGAGCAAGAGATAGCAACATCAATGATGAGAATAATTGATCTGCTGCCTCCTACACAGCAACCCGGGCGTGTGCCCTGACCGGGAATCAGACTGTGACCTCCTGGTTCCTAGGTCAATGCTCAACCACTGAGCCACACCGGCCAGGCTGCATCCCATTCTTTAAACAGAACAGTTAGTATATAACCATAAAGCCATTGCACACCCAAAACATGGAAACAGCACTGTGGTGTCTTCTAATAACCAGTCATATTCAAGTCTCATCATGTCTCAAAAATGTCTTATTTGTAATTGATTTGTTCAAATCAGGATCCAAAGAAAATCTACACGTTGCATTTTTTTTCATTATTTTTTTATTGATTTCAGAGAGGGAGAGGGTGAGAGAGAGAGAAACACCATTGATGAGAGAGAATCATTGATTGGTTGCCGCCTGCACCAGGATTGAGCCCGCACCCACGCTTGTGCCCTGCCCAGGAATCCTGGCTCATAGGTCTACACTCAGCCATTGAGCCACGCCGGCTGGGTACACACTGCATGTTGAGGTCTCCTAAGTTTAACGGACAGTAGTCCTCTTCCTCTTTTTTGTTGTGTTACCGTCTAACAGACAGTCACTCTCCCCTAGACCACCCAACTCTGCATTTGCCAGTTACCTCCTCCGAGTGCCACTGAACCTCTTCCTCCAGCCCTTGTATTTTCACCTTCAAACCTGAGGTTTTGATTGGATTCAGATTCCGTTTGTGGGATAAGATTCCTTGGCAGGTGCTGTGGTTTCCTGTGGCGCCCCCTGAGGAGGCAAGTGCTGCCCCCCTCGGTGAGCTGAGCAGAGAGGAGCGCGGGCTGGGGTCCCCATGGCCATGGCCCGCCCTCCTTGTGAGGATCCTCCCTCACCTTCCCGCTGACAGTTTCATCCATAGATGAGTTTTGCCTGAATCAGTTATTTCATGAGGGGCTGTGAAATCCTGATTTTCCAGATGAACGGCGTAGAGGAGGGATGCACCGACATAAGGCGCGAGTATGATCAGTGCTTTAATCGCTGGTTTGCCGAGAAGTTCCTCAAGGGAGAAGCTCTGGGGACCCGGGCCCCGACTTCTTCAAGCGCTACCAGCAGTGCATTCAGAAAGCAATAAAGGAGAAGGAGATTCCCACTGAAGGACTGGAGTTCATGGGCCATGGCAGAGACAAGCCTGAAAGCTCTTCTTGACCTTGACAGCCACCTTGAAAATAGACTCCTCCAATCAGGAAATGTGAGTCCTCTGGATTTTGCCAATTAAGGCTGTGAAGATAGCCATCAATTCAATGAGGACTTATTTTCCTTCTAGATGTTTTCCTCTCACTTTGAACCGTCACTTTTTACTTTGGGATGCTTTCTCACTTGCTGTGACATCTTGCAGGAACTCTCTGTGCTAAAACTGAATGATTTCTTGGGATTATGGCTGCAATACTTCATCTGGGATCTTGTATCTAAAGACTGATAAACTTGTCAGGATAATGATGGTTGCCTGACCCCCTGAGTTATGCCTCTAAGGACATTAGATGTACTGTACGGGGTCACTGTTCATGGGAGCAGCTGGTTAGGACCTCTCTCCTCTCGGGGAGCCAATGCTCTGACAAGGGACCCCAGCACGACTGTTTCAGTCAATGCTTGGGAGCAGTTTTATTTTTTTATAGTAACTTAACTGTTAAGATGCTCAATGGTGGACTGGGTTAGCCAACAGGAAGCTTTTAACAGTTCCCGGCCTTAACAAGAGGTGTCAGACCTCAGATTAAGATGTGAAAGCCTCAAGAATGCTAGAGCGAACACCATTTCAGAGTTCATAGTTAGTTCAGTCATTAAGATCCCTGGAGTATACTATGGAGGAAGATCCTAAATTGCAAAGATTTGCTGCTGTGGCCAGCTTTCAAGCTAAGTCAATGAATTAAATCAACCTGTATATCATGAAAATGCCAAAACACTGTATCTGGTTAGGGGAGAAAGGAATTTGCTTTATTTGAGTTGTTTACGCACCCTGCCCGGTAATATCTGTAATCATGAAGATGGAATAAATTGTAATATTTAGTTTCCAAAAAGAAAGAAAGAAAGAAATGTTGCTTTCCCAATTCTATGATTTCGTCCTCATTTGTTAGCTGTAATTCTTCAGTAAAGAGGCGCTTCCCCTCCTCACGGCTGGGGATTACCCTGAGCAGGGTTTGTGCGGGAGAGGCATACAAATGCTGACTGTCCCCCTTTATTTTTATTTTATTGATTTCAGAGAGGAAGGGAGAGAGAGAAACATCAATGATGAGAACCACTGATGGGCTGCCTCCTGCACACCCCCTGGGGGTCGAGCCCACAAGCCGGGCATGTGCCTGACCGGGAATGGAACCATGACCTCCTGGTTCAGCCGGCGGGGCTGAATGTCCCCCTTTAATTGCCAGCTCTCAGAGTGAACCCGTGAGAACTGTGCCCGGCCAGTAAGCCACATTGTCACCAAACAGGAGCCACGTGGAGGAAACCGCAGGCCTGCAGGAGGGCAGGGATGAAGGGAGGAACAGCGGAGAGACTTGGCCTTAGGCAGTCAGCCTAGATTTAGGAAGAATAGATTTCAAAATGCTGAAGAAAAGACCTCGGAGAGAAGCTGTGTGCCCTGTCTGTCACCTGCACCGGGAGGTTCCTGTCGTCAGCCAGCTGACGTTTGCATGTGCTCAACAAATCCTGTGAGCTTTTATGTCGAGTGCTCTCTTTTGATAACTGGATCTCCATTTGATATTTCATTTGTATAACTCATTTGCAGACGGAATTTATTTTTAGTGCCAGTCCCTGACATATCATGAAAAGTTAATTTTCTTTGCATTTAAAATATGACCATGAGAAAACATGATGAAAATAAATTTTAAACTGAATTTTTTTTAAAAAGGGGGTTACCAGTTTAATTCTTCGTCAGGATGACCTGTCTCTCTCTCTCTCTCTCTCTCTCTCTCTCTCTCTCTCTCTCTCTCTCTGTCTTCCTTCCTCTA
>NW_005871633.1:25237-28867 GCF_000147115.1 Myotis lucifugus
GCCTGCGGGGCTCAAATTGGAATTTGGTCTTAGAGCCCAGATTCCATGGCTCAGCTCAAGGGGGAGGGGCCGCCGCATCCGTGTCCAGGCGGCAACCAATCAATGATCATATTCAATCAAGCTGTTTCTCTGTGTTCTCGCCTTCGCCTCTCCGCAGTCAATCAAAAAGTGTGGAAAAACAATGCAGCGTATAGAGTTTCGTTGGTTCCTGATGGTACGACTCCGTTATCAGTATTTTGGTTTTGTTCCCAGGTGATTCTAATGTGTAGCCGAGGTTGAGAACCACTGCTCTAAGCATATCCTCAGGTGAGGATTAAAAAAAAACTTTCACCTGGTTGGTGTGGCTCAGTGGTTGAGGGTCAACCTATGAACCGGTTGAATTCCCAGTCAGGGCACATGCCCAGGCTGCAGGCTCGATCCCCAGTATGGGGCATGCAGAAGGCAGTTGATCAATGATTCTCTCTCTCTCTCTCATCACTGATGTTTCTATCTCTCTCTCCCTCTCCCTTCCTCTCTGCAGTCAATAAAAACATATTTTTTAAAAAACAAAACAGCCGAAACCGGTTTGGCTCAGTGGATAGAGCGTTGGCCTGCGGACTGAAAGGTCCCAGGTTCGATTCCGGTCAAGGGCATGTACCTGGGTTGCGGGCACATCCCCAGTGGGGAGTATGCAGGAGGCAGCTGATCGATGTTTCTCTCTCATCGATGTTTCTGACTCTCTATCTCTCTCCCTTCCTCTCTGAAAAAAATCAATAAAATATATTTAAAAAAACAAAACAAAACTTTTGCCCTAGCTGGTTTGGATCAGTGGGTCCCGGGCATGCAGGAGGCAACCAATTGATGTATATCTCTCTGTGTCTCTCCCCCTTCCTTCCACTTTCTCTAAAATTCAATGGGAAAATATCCTCAGGTGAGTATTAACAAAAAATAAATTAATTTTTAAAAATTAAAAAGAACTTTTTACAGAAGAAATCTGTCTAAACAAACCAATAACTATCAACCCAATAAATTCAATTAAAAACAACAACAACAATAGCTGCCCTAGCCAGTTTGGCTCAGTAGATAGAGCATCGGCCTGCGGACCAAAAAGGATTCAATTCCAGTCAAGGGCATGTACCTCAGTTGCAGGCTCTTCCCTGACCTGGGCCCTGGTTGGGGCTCGTGTAGGAGGCAACCAATTGATGTGTTTCTCTCACATCGATGTTTCTCTCTGACTTTCCCACTCTCTTCCACTCTCCCTAAAAAATCCATGGAAAAATATATACTCAGATGAGGATTAACAAAAACAACAACAATAATAATAACATATATATAAAACCCTAATATACAAATAGACCGAACAGTGGAACAACCGAACAACCGGTCATAGCTGTCGAGTAACATGGCGGGCGTTGGCCGAGGCAGGATGGTGAGCAGGGCCACCAGACCAAGGCAGGCTGCCAGCCGCTGTCATCGGGATGAGCCTCTGGTTGTTACTGAAAATTCTTTGCTCCCTTGTGCCGCCATCCTGCCCAGCGCCACCGCTCATACCCACGGCTGGCGCCAGCCCAATCGCTCCCCACCATCAGTGGGTGCAAGCGGGGCTGGTGCCATCAGCACATGGGAGCAGTGGTGGGAGTGGAGCTGCCAGCAGAGAGGGGACCGGCGGCCGAGGCAGGAGGGGCTGGGCAGGGGCACAGAGGATGGGCTGAGACCTGCCCCTGTGCCCACCGCAGCCTCTCGGCCCACAGTTCCTTTCAAGGTGCATGAATTTGTGTACTGAGCCTCTAGTATAAAATAAAACGATAGCTATAATAGCTGGCAGGGACCAAACCTTCCTATTACCCAGGCATCTTTTTTTAAAATGTTTTTATTGATTTCAGAGAAAAAGAGAGAGGGAGAGATAGAAATATCAGTGATGAGAATCATTGATCAGCTGCCTCCTGCATGCTCCCTAGTGGGGATCAAGCCTGCAACCCCGGCATGTGCTCTGACTGGGAATTGAATCATGACTTCCTGGTTCATAGGTCAACACTGGCCAAGCTCCTTGCGCATCTTGAATGCCTCCACCACACCTGGCACATGGTGGGTGCTTAATACAGAAGGAAAGACAAGTCCAGGTGGGTAATGTCAATGTAAGGACATCCAAACCTCAGAGAGGAAGCGAGAGATAGAAACATCAATGATGAGAGAGACCCATTGATCGGCTGCCTCCTGCATGCCCCACACTGGGGATCCAGCCTGCAACCCTGGCATGTGTCACGACTGGGAATTGAACCGTGACCTCCTGGTTCATAGGTCGACACTCAACCACTGAGCCACACCAGCTGGGCTTATAAGAATTTACTTGGGCCCTAACCGGTTTGGCTCAGTGGATAGAGCGTCGGTCTGCGGACTCAAGGGTCCCAGGTTCGATTCTGGTCAAGGGCATGTATGCAGGAGGCAGCTGAATCGATGTTTCTCTCTCATCGATGTTTCTAACTCTCTATCCCTCTCCCTTCCTCTCTGTAAAAAAATCAATAAAATATATTTTTTAAAAAAAAGAATTTACTTGAGCCAAACTGATGGCATTGCCAGGAAGCAAGATCCAAATGCTCCCCTCTGCAGGTTATTTTTTTAAAATACATTTTAATTAATTTCAGAGAAGAAGGGAGAGGGGGAGATAGAAACATTAATGACGAGAGAATCATTGATTGGCTGCTTTCTGCACACCCCCTACTAGGGATGGAGCCTGCAATCCATGCATGTGCCCTTGACTGGAATCAAATCTGAACCCTTCAGCCCGCAGACTGATGCTCTATCCACTGAGCCAAACTGGCTAGGGCTGCAGTTTCTTTACGCATTTGAAATTAAAGAGGAAACATAAGGAAGATTACCTGAAGGTGAAGGTGAAATAAAAGCAAGATGGGGCTTGGATTACAGAATAGTTAACAGAATTATGTGCTCTCTTGAAGGGTCTGAAATAGATGCAGTTCAACGGTGTGTTAACCTAGAAGCACAGAAACAATCGGCAGGGCTTGCTTAAGGCAAAGACAGCCTTTTACTAAAGAAGCTACAGGCCTGGGGTGTGGCCGCCCACCATGACCTGCTCAGTTAGAATTCACGATCGGATCACCTGTGGGGTTCTTTTCGGTGAGAAATGTCACGGCGCCTCCTCTATCTACAGTAAACAGCAGGTCGCACGTGTCTCCCTCTCTTGGAAAGTGAAGTAGCAGAAGGTCACATCTTTAGTGGCTGAGACGGATGGAGGAAGAAAGGGAAGAAAAGTGTCTGAACAAAAGTTCACACTCCTGAGGGACTGGGGCCAGAGATCACATTTCCTGAGGCCTCGAATCTGCAGGCCCTACGTTTAGTGGTGCCAGATCTTTAGCTCAGTGGTGAGTCCATGTAGCTTATTCTTTACATTGCACATAATTATTATATACACCTTTGTATCTATTGTATGTTTCACAACAAATAACACAGGAGGAAAAAGACAAATGGAAAACTCTGACTAACTTGACAAATACAGAGCCACAAAGATGGTGGTGCCAGAGCAAAGCATCCCAGCCTATGTCAAGAGAAGGTGTGGCTCAGCTGGTTGGAGTGTCGTCCCAACATCGAAAGGTCACGGATTTGATTCCTGGTCAGGGCACATACCTAGGTTGCAGG
>NW_005871633.1:30460-31996 GCF_000147115.1 Myotis lucifugus
GATCTGTTTTACCCCCGCACGAAACTCTTGTACAACTTTTTAAAGTAAAAAAGCAGGGTCCACTCGCCCCTCGGATCCCCTTTCTTTTTGGCCGGGGGGTAGGCAAGTCACCGCTAACGCAATCTCATCTCCGCTCCCGCTGTATCGTCGTGGCCCCATGCTGCGGCGGCGGCGGCGGCGGCGGCCCCCCGGGGTTGTGGCAAGCGAGTTGGAAGCAGGCCGCCGCGCGGAGCTGAGTCTGCGTCTGCACCCGGGGGCAGGTGTGCAGGGGCGTGGCCCCGCGGCGAGCGCAGCCCTTGCCCCGGAGCCCGTCTGCGCCGCAGGCCCAGGCGGCTTGGCGTCTGCGCCTCGGGCGGGCAGCGGCCCCCGGCGTGTGGCGAGCGGCGGGGCCCCCCCGGCGGCGTCGGGTCCTGGGGGGGAGATCGCCCCAGCCAGATCATAGAAATTAAATATAAAAGTTTTAAAATGCGTCTGGGATTTCTGTTCACGTGTAAAGAGAAAACCTGGCTTAAAACTGAAGCGCGCACTGTCCGATTTTGGACATTTAGATAAAGTTTTAAGCTAAAAGTCTCTTTACAATTGTACAAAATAAAACCCAAGACTGTTTATTTCCTAAGGAAAATAGAAAATTTAACCCAGGGTAGAAATACTAGTTAGATTCTAGCAACAAGGTTGGTATTTTTCCATAATAAAGTGATTTTTTTAAATATTAATGAAACCTATTCCAAAGCTAACTTTAAGCCCGGTAAAAAAAAAACAAAAAAAAAACAAAAACCAGCCCTTTGTTAATTGAATGGCCAAAACATTTCTAATGAGAAAAGGGCTAATGCTTCCCGCCTCTAGCAAGTTCTTAAAGAATGTGGTCAATTTACATTTGTTCTTCCAGGGAAAACAGCCCCCCCCTTCCTCCCCCAGGCCAATTTTGAAACTTCCCCTGGCAAACAAGGGGCAGGAAACAATGTACCTACAAGCTTGTTTTTTGACCTTCCCCAGAGGAAAAAATTATGGTCGTTTTAAAATCAAAAGCTGGGCCAGGCCCGCCTTGCCAGCCTCAAGTGTGGTTTTCCAAATCTGTGAAATTTAATACCTTGGAGTTTGTGCCTGGATGTCTTGAAATGACATGGTACTGAATTGAATGATATCTGAGTGTACTTCGTACAGAATCTGGGGAGCAGAATTAGATCTATTGATTGACTGCAGCTAAGATATTTTTTTCTCTCTCACCGTTGGGAAGTCTGAAGCTACACCCTTTTTTGGTAGAGGGCAGGGTAGACACGCCCTTTCCCTAGCATGCAGGTGGTCCGGTTCCACCAGCAGTCATCTTTAGAAATGTTAATTTGCATTTCAATGGCTACACCTTTTGCTGACCAACCTTCCCAGAAAAGGTCAAGCGGCCGAGGGGTGGCTCCTTTGAAATCAGCTTTCTACTCCAAGTCTTTAAAAGAAACTGATAGCAGTAATCCAATTTCTAAAGTACAATTATTTCAGGTAGAAACTGGTTTCTGTAAATTGATCTGTCCTTATTGCTTAAATATA
>NW_005871633.1:35673-66726 GCF_000147115.1 Myotis lucifugus
CGGCAGAGCACAGTTCTTTCTCCTCCCCTTACTCAAACCCCCCCTATATAACCCGTCCTGAGACGAGGTTGGCGCGCTCAGCCACGTGGATTGCTTTTATGTCGGTGTGTCTGCGCCCAAGCTAGCTTGAAATAAATACAGATTCTTATGCTTTTGCATCGAATTGGCTCCCTAATATGATTTCTTGGGAATCTTGGAATCTGGGCATAACACTCTTCTCTAATTATTTTCGAAATAAATATAAACAATATAATTTCCTTGAGAAAACATGTCTGAATTTATACACACATGATAATTGTGAAAAGATGGCATGTGATCTGAAAATACATAATTACAATGGGGTACTTCAATATATCCTTAGAAACAATACAATGCAATAGCTATTAGCATAAGAGTGCTTGGCAAACAGTTACGATTTCTTTAAAAAGCACAGAAGCACTGATGAGAGAGAAAAGGTGCACATAATTTAACCACATCCAACCAAAGATGACTGACAACACTGAGCGGCCAGGCTGAGCTCTGAGTGCCAGACGCACACCCAGATCTGCCTGCAATGAGGACGGTGCGCTTCTCACATGGAGCCCGGCTCAGAGCCGCACTGCAGAGGGTGGAACGAGAGCAGGCTGCCACGGCCCCTGGCACTGCGCCACTGCCGCTTCACAGTGGCATCTGAGTCACAGGCAGCAGCACCAACAGGACAAGGTGATGACTCGTCAAATTAGACCTCCTGCACGTGCAGCGAGAGCACAGTGCGCACCCTTCAGAAACGGCCTCAGCCGGGACAGTCGCAGCTGTTGGCTGGTGGACGCCTATGGGCTTGCAGGAAAAGCCAACCTTGCTGGGTCTGTAATGTTGAATTCTGAACAACTGTCGGCTTACACCCGACATCGCAAACACAAAAACCAACCATGAAAATAATTCACATGGGACTCTACAGTGAACTGTGTGTACGTATAAATATATGGCAAATACTTATTAACTAAAATAATAGTGAATTTCAAGCGCAATTGAAAAATTAAAAAAGAATACATATGTGTGTAGGGCCTATTCATTCAATACCTGTCAGGGGCATATTACTGGGTGTATAAAGTTTGTTCCCCCACGTCCCGCGTGGTTCAGGGTTCAGGATCTGGAAGAGGAGCCGCACACAAATGAAAGAGAAGAGACAAGAGATAATTTGGAAATACTGGGGGGCCAGGCGGGCAAGTCCAACTCAAGGGGAAGGACTTCCACTGGTGCTCAGGCCTCGCCAACCTTTTATTGGTTTGGGATCCACCCATAGCCCTTAGGCAGGCAATTTCCAGTAACAGGCAGACTAGCCCATCAGCAAGGATTTACATAATAATAAACGGGGAAGTTGCTTCAGCTACCATTGTCTGGACTAACAGCGGGTGCACAGCCCTGACCTTTGCCAGGGCTTCAAGGGTCACCAGCCTTCCGGGTTCCTTGTCCACACCTCTCTGCTAGTGAAGACAATAGGCAGCTTCCCACAACTGGGTAGCAGGTCCGATCCCTGGTCAGGCACATGGGAAGACAACCCATCTATGTTTCTCTCTCACATGGATATCTCTACTACTCTCTTTCTCCCTTCCTCACTCCAAAAAAGCGATTTAAAAAAACTAACAAAAAATAATGAGTACTGATAATGAACAAATACGTCAAAAGTTTATAGAACTTCTTTAATGCTGTGAGTTTTGGGGAGTATATGATTTAATTTGCAACAGGCTTAGGTGTTCCAGTTAGTTACACTAATAGATTTTTTTAAGTGTAATTTTCAAGCTACATTGAAAGTATTTGTTAAAATTTTAAAGTTTGTTTTAGTTGTCAATTATACAGTGTACATCCTCACATGGTATTGTAGGGATATGAGGCAACATGAAGGTTTTCCTACATTTTTACATTCAATACAATTCTCCACTTTGAGTTTTTTCATGGCCTTTCCAAGGAAGAGGGACAGCTGAAGGCTTCGCCCCCTTCGCTGTATGTATACACTGTTTCTCCGGGTGCATTCTCACACGTCCTGAAAGGCTCTCCCACATTCCTCATGTTCATGCCCTTACTCCTGGGTGTGAGTCCCTTCATGATTTTGTAAAGAACTAGGATGTCCGAAGGCTCTGCTACCATCTTTACATAACAGGGCTTCTCTCCAGTGAGTTCCTTCATCCTTTACAATAACCTGGGAGAAATGAATGCTTCCTGACACTTACGTCTCTAGGGTCCACCCCAATACGGATAATCACACAGGACGGCACAGCTGAGAGACAGATGCAGGCTCTTTGCGATCCTTTACATCCACAGTTTATCAGGAGGTTTTGTTTTCACATTTCTGAAAAAACTAGTGAACCTGAAGGCTTTACCACATTCCTTGCTACATATGGCTTCTCTCCACTATGAGTGTTTTTGTGAATTTGACGGGAACTGGGATGAATAAAGGCTTTCTCACATGGCTTTCATTCAGAGGGTTTCTTCCCCGTATACATTTCATGATATCTAAGAGAAAAGGGATAAAAGGTTTACCTCATTCCTTATTCACGAGGCTGCTTTCTGTCATGAGTTCTTTGATGTCTTTGAAGGTGTGAGCCGACTGGAGGTTTTCCCACATTGCTTACATTCATAAGGTTTCCCCCAGTATGTTCTTACATGATATATGAGGGAAGTTGAATGAGAGAAGCTTTATCACAATGGTTACATTCATAGGGTTTCTCCCCAGTAGGCATTCGTTCATGAATTCTAAGGAAAGGGGGATAAAGGAAAGTTTTACCACATTCCTTACATGCATGAAGCTTCTTTCCGTCATGATTTCTTTATGTGTTCCCAGAGAGCTGAGAGAACTGAAGGCTTTCCCACGTTGCTCACACTCATACGGTTTCCTACCAATATGCGTTCCTTCATGATTTCTAAGGGAAGCTGAACAGTGGAAAGCTTTCCCACTGGGGCTGCCTTCATGTCTTTGAATATGTTGGTGATGCTTGAAAGCTTTCTCAGGTTCCTTACCTTTATAAGAGTTTTCTTCATATTCCTGACACAGGTATAGTTTGAGTCCAGTGTGAGAGCTCAGGTGGCTATTAAAGGACTAGAGGCTCAGTGCATGAATTTGTGCATGGGTGGGGTTCAACCAGCCTGGCCACAACCGGGGCAGATTGGGGCTGGGTCTGTTGGGAGGAGGAGATGGTGGGAGGTTGGCCAGCCAGACCACCCTGATCCCTGACCAGGGCCAGGCCAGCTGGGGGAAGGGGCTGCAGGCAATTGGATGGCGGGCCCCGCCCCCGATTGTGGTTGGGGGGGTCGATTGGGGGCCAGCAACCTGGGGGACGGGCTGCAGGACGTTGGCTGGCCAGCCCCGCCCCCTATTGGGTGGGGGGTGCGATAGGGGCGGGCCACCTGGGGGGAGGGGCTGAGGGCCTCTGTGGTGGGGCTGGCTGCGGGGCGGGGAAGGGAGGGGCCGTTTGGTCTGCTTCCCTGCTCTTGATTGGGGTGGGAGAGTCCAATCAGGGGCAGGCCAGCAGGGGGGAGGGGCTGCGAGGTTGGCCAGCCAGCCCCACTCCCTGATTGGGCTGGTTTGCTGGCCACAGTGGGCATCATAGCGACCAGTCGTTCTGGTCGTTATGGCCCTTATGGTCGCTGGCTTTTTATATATATAGCTAAATAACGCATGAAGATTTGCCTACACAACCTGGATTTAGTTGTTTTATTTCAGTAGGAGTTTCCTTCTTTTCACTGTGATTTGGAATCTGGCTGAAGTTTTGTCTGCACTGACTACCATGCTTCCTTATACAGAGACTCCCTACCATATGACTGCTAAGATTCACCCCACGATTATCATACTGATCTTCACTGTCATGGTCTTCACATTTTTCTTCTAAAATACATGCTAGAAAAAGCATTATAATCAACGGATGCCAGGTTCCAGAAGGTTTCCAGCATCACATCTGTGTAGAGTTTCTTCCGGGTCGGACCCAGGAAAGCCCACTCCTCCTTGGTGAACTCCACATTAACATCCTCAAAGGCCACCGAGTCCATTTCTGGGTTTCTGGATCTCCCTGAGTCCCGCCTGCAGCTCCCACCACCCGTAGGGGTCACAGCTCCACAGAAGACGGAAGAACCTCTTCTCCCGTATACAAGTTCCATAATAAAATTACTAAACAGTAATTGTTTACGGTATTTGCTCAGTCTCCTTTATGAGAAATCAACCCGGGGGAGCAGTCACTTCCTCCCTTCTGCTGGGAGGGAGGCTCCCCATCCAGGGTGTCCCCGCCCTGTTGCCAGGCCCTTTAGAGACAGCTCCCTGTTTATTGCCTGACATCAGCATTACACTGGGGATAATTGGCTGACATTTCTATCTGCACTACATTCTTTAGAATTTAATGATTTAATGACAGGCAATAGCCAGCCAAGAATGTGACCCTCTTCCACCTGAGGCTCACCTGACTGGGGGCAATACAGTTTAACATTTTGAGAGTCAGCAGAGCCCAGATGGTGTGGCTCAGTGGTTGAGCATCGACCTATGAACCAGGAGGTCACGGTTCAATTCCCAGTCAGGGCACAGGCCTAGGTTGTGGGCTTCATCCCCAGTGGGGGGTGTGCAGGAGGAAGCCAATCAATGATTCTCTCTCATCGTTGATGTTTCTATCTCTCTCTTCCTATCCCTGCCTCTCTCTGAAATTAATAAAAAACATTTTTAAAAAGTCAGCAGATACTTAGAATAATGTTTCCTTGTTCTTTGGGAAATAACACAATCAAAGACAATCGTGAAGTAGGATGTTAACGGACGAGAAAGTTCTACAATAAATAAACAACAGCCCTAGCTGGTTTGGCTCAGTGGATAGAGCGTCGGCCTTCGGGCTGAAGGGTCCTGGGTTCAATTCCAGTCGCACATGCCTGGGTTGCAGGCAGCCCATCAATGATTATCTCTCATCCTTGATGTTTCTATCTCTCTCCCTCTCCCTTCCTCTCTGAAATCAATAAAATTATACTTAAAAAAAATAGTCTAACTAACAGATAGCCCTGGCTGCTCAATGCCAGATGCCCACATATGCCACTGGGCAGAGCTAAGGATGCTGCCATTGTACCAAAGCAGATGAGGGCAGCTCTACCCAAAACATGCTGAAGGCCAGATCATCTCATCCCGTCCCTCCTTAACTCCCCTTCCATAGTATTCATGTTTTCTCTACTCCACATAGTGGATGATTTTTTCTAAGTCACTACTTCTTTATGCTGGTCTGTTACTTAACATATTTATTGTGTTATGTATTTATTTCAATTCTACAATTTCTATTTGCTTCACTTGCTTCTTTTTCAAATCTGCCTTTTTTATAATGCTCTGTTCCTGTACAATGGATTAAATTCTTCCCTTTATCTCAGACTCCCTTTAGCCTGCAGTTCTGTTCTCTGAGGTTTTCATCACCTGTTACTGCGCCTGCTGACCTGTCCCTGTGGGCCTGAGTGAGCCCATGTCTTCATTCTGCCTCACCTTGGAAACAGTTGTCTTCCACGGGAGCCCCAGCTCTGGAGCCCGGTAGTGTCCCTGTGGGGTGGCTTAGCTTTGGTTTTGTTCAGCCCTTTGAGATTCACAGGTTCCCAATCATGTTTTTAAGTTAACAAATAGTTCAGCCCGGCTGGTGTGGCTCAATGGTTGAGCATTGACCTATGAACCAGGAGGTCACGGTTTGATTCCAAGTCATGGCACATGCCCAGGTTGCAGGCTCAATCCCCAGTAGGGGGCGTGCAAGAGGCAGCCAATCAATGATTCTCTCTCATCATTGATGTTTCTCTCTCTCTCTCTCTCTCTCTCTCTCTCTCTCTGAAATCAATAAAAACATATTTTTAAAAAATAGTTCAGCCCTGGCTGGGTAGTTCAGTTGTTTAGAGAATCGATTGTCCCGATATGCTAAGGTTGTGGGTTCGATCCCTCGTCAGGGCACATACAAGAATCAACCAATGGCCTGGTTGGCATTGCTTGGGTTTGGGGCTTGATCCCTAGTTGAGGGGGGGGGCAGGCAGGAGAGGGCTGCAAGCCAACCAATGATTCTCTCTCATCACTGATGTTTCTGTCTCTCTCTCCCTCTCCCTCTCTGAAATATACTGGTATATATAACTGGCCAGTAAGGCTCAGTTGGTTGGGCATCCCTCTGAGCACTAAAAGGTTGCTGGTTTGATTCCCTAGCAGGGCAGCACTTGCCAGAATTGTGGCTGGATCCCCGGCAGGGGGCGTGCAGGAGGCAGCCTATCAGTGTTTTACTCTCACATCAATGTTTCTCTCTCCCTTAAAATCAATAAAAATATATTTTTTAAAATTTTTTATTGATTAAGGTATTACAAATATGTCTTTATCCCCTCATTGTCCCCTCACCCCCCAATCCTGCCCTTACCCCGTTGTCTGTGTAAAAATATATTTTTTAAAAATCAACCTATGAATGCATAAATAAGTAGAACAGCAAATCAATGTCTCTCTCTAAAATAAAAAGATTTAATAGTTCAGACACAAAAATATGAAAAATATTGTCATGAGCTCCCATGGAGTTCCATGTCCACCTCCGTGACTGCATCCGTCTCCCTACCCACCCCCTTATCGTGTCACAGCCCAGGTAACCACTACATTTGTTGCTGCTTTTACTATACTTCTCTAATATGCTCTTCCGTTGTAAATGTTTTTTTTTTAATATATATATTTTATTGATTTTTTACAGAGAGGAAGGGAGAGGGAAAGAGAGTTAGAAACATCGATGAGAGAGAAGCATCGATCAGCTGCCTCCTGCACACCCGCTACCAGGGATGTGCCTGCAACCAAGTCACATGCCCTTGACCGGAATCGAACCCAGGACCCTTCAGTCCACAGGCCGACGCTCTCTCCATGAGCCAAACCAGTCAGGGCGTAAATGTTTTTAAACATCACACACTACATGTGTCCTTTTGTGGGCTGCCCTTTTCTTCACATTGTGAGACTAACCCATGCCGGTGTGCGAGTCACACCACTGCTGCAGGCGACACTTCATTGCTGCCGTGTACTGTATGAACAGACGCTTTATCCATTCTCCTGCTGCAGAATGTTGGAGTAGTTTCCTTTTCTTCTGCTAGCGAGGACTTTTGTGTGCATTAACCCTATATGCACGTGAGTCTGCTTAGGGTGTATTATCAGAAGTGGAAACACTGGATTTAAAAAAAAATTGCTTCATATTTAAGATATTGCCAAATTGTTTTCCAAAGGGCTTATATAAAGTCACATTCCCACAAGCAATATCCAAAGCAGTTTGTCAGTTTATTTCTCGCCTCCAGGATTTCCTCACAATCTACTAGGTGTACCGGTTAATAATGCAGATGTTTTTCAATAGATGGAGTTACACATATGTTGACATATATGCAATTTGATATGTATGCTATTTTGTTGTATTGACAGCAAGCTTCAAAACTTCATGTCAACCGTAACCGGTTTGGCTCAGTGGATAGAGCGTCGGCCTGCGGACTGAAGGGTCCCAGGTTCGATTCCGGTCAAGGGCGTGTACCTGGGTTGTGGGCACATCCCCAGTAGGGGGTGTGTGGGAGGCAGCTGATCGATATTTCTCTCTCATCGATGTTTCTAACTCTCTATCCCTCTTCCTTCCTCTCTGTAAAAAAATCAATAAAATATATATTTAAAAAAAACTTCATGTCAAATCTGCTGAAGGTGTTAACATCATAGATATTTTTATGCTTAAAAATGTCAAATTTCATGCCCAAAAAGAGCATTTGTGGGAAGTTTTAATTCATTACTTTATTTTGAAGAAAAAGTTATCATATACTTCAGGAAGCTTATGGTGAACATGCTCCATCTCAAGATACTTGTGAACGCTGGTTGAAACGCTTTAAAAATGATGATTTCAATGTGAAAGACAATGAACGTCCAGGTCAGCCAAAAAAGTTTGAAGACCAACAATTACAAGCATTATTGGATGAAGATGCGTGTCAAACTCAAAAACAACTTGCAGCCCTGGCCAGTTCGGCTCAGTGGATGGAGTGTTGGCCTGCGGACTGAAGGGTCCCAGGTTCGATTCCGGTCAGGGGCATGTGCCTTGGTTGCGGGCACATCCCCAGTGGGGGGTGTGCAGGAGGCGGCTGATGGATGTTTCTAACTCTCTATCCCTCTCCCTTCCTCTCTGTAAAAAATTAATAAAAGATATTTTAAAAAAATAAAAACTTGCAAAAAGATTAAATGTTGCTCAGCAAACAATTTCCGATCGTTTACAAGCAATGGGAAAGATTTTAAAGGAAGGAAAATGGGTGCCACATCAACAGAACAAAAGACAAATGGAAAACTGAAAAGTCATCAGTAAAATGTTGCTTCAACAGCACGAAAGAATACTTTTTTGCATCGAATTGTGACTGGCGATGAAAAGTGGATTTATTTTGAGAATCCCAAATGCATAAAATCATGGGTTGATCCAGGTCAACCATCAACATCGACTGCAAGGCCAAATCGCTGCGGAAAGAAGACAGTGCTCTGCGTTTGGTGGGATCAGGAAGGTGTGGTGTATTATGAGTTTCTAAAACCAGGTGAAACCGTTAATACTGATCGCTACCGACAACAAATAATCAATGTGAATCACGCTTTGATCGTGAAAGGACCAGAATGTGCCAGAAGACATGGCAAAGTAATTTTGCTTCATGATGACGCACCATCACACACTTCAAAACCAGTTAAAGACACGTTAAAACAGTGCTTCTCAACCTTCCTAATGCCGCGACCCTTTAATACAGTTCCTCATGTTGTGGTGACCCCCAATTTCATTGTTACAAATTGAACATAATTAAAGCATGTGATTAATCACAAAAACTATGTAATTATGTGTTTTCTGATGGTCTTAGGCAACCCCTGTGAAAAGGTTGTTCGACCCCCAAAGGTGTTGCAACCCACAGGTTGAGAACCGCTGCGTTAAAAGATCTTGCCTGGGAAGTATTAACCCACCCACCGTATTCACCAGACCTTGCTCCTTCAGATGACCACTTGTTCTGATCGATGGCACACGCACTTTCTGAGCAGCACTTCAAAACGTACCAAGTGGAAAATTGGGTCTCTGAATGGTTTGCCTCAAAACAAGAAAAGTTCAATTGGGACGGTCTCCACCAATTACCTGAAAGATGGGGGAAATGTGTAGCTAGCGATGGACACTACTTTGAATAAAGCACTTTTGATGTTTCTCTTGAAATTATTGGATCCAGTGTGCAAGAAAAGGAGTCCAGCAGACTCCAAGGGTTCTAGCCGGGGCAGCTGGCAGGGTGGCGTCTGGAGGGGTGGGCGCTGTTGAGTATCCCTGGGATGAGACAGGCGGCCAGGCCCCAGGGGGTTCGCTGTCTGGGTGGCTGAGCTAGGCCAGACTCTGCTGAGTAGCTACCAGGAGAGCTTCGGGGAGATCTGCTCCGAGGGGTGGGAGGGAAGACTGTTTACTTCCGAAGTTGTTCCACTCCTAGGACCTGATGGGGTGAGAAAGTGTCTTGGGGTGGGGTCTTCTCAAATCATCAACTCTAAGAAAGTAGGGCAATGGAACCAACAGACCCTAGGGATAAGTTGACCATCTAGATGCCAGCCAGGGGTTAATGAAGGGTAAGGTGCTGACTAGGCTGTGGAAGTTAATAGCTATTTGAAACGACTGTGGCTAATAACCTAAATAGGGTTTGCTATGTGCCAGGCGCTGTTTTCAGTGCATTTAAGTATTTTTTTTTTTTAGTTTATTGATTTTTTTACAGAGAGGGGAGAGGGGTAGAGTTAGAAACATCCATCAGCTGCCTCCTGCACACCCCCTACTGGGGATGTGCCGGCAACCAAGGTACATGCCCTTGACCGGAATCAAACCTGGGATCCTTCAATCCACAGGCTGATGCTCTATCCAGAGCCAAACCAGTTAAGGTTGCATTTATGTATCTTGAACAATTCTGTAAGGGTAGGTACTGTTTTATCCATTTACAAATGAGGAAATTGTGAGCAGCTAAGTAAACTTAGCCAAAATGACAGTCAAGTGTTGTCTGACACCAGAATCTTAGCCATCCACTATACTTCCTATGTGCTAGTCACCCTAAAAAAGTGCACTTATGAGCCCGAGCCAGTTTGGCTCAGCGGATAGAGCATCAGCTTGTGGACTGAAGGGTCCCAGTTTGATTCTAAAAAAGGGGACCTTGCTTGCAGGTTCCCCAGCCCTGGTTGAGTGCATGCAGGAGGCAACCAATCACTGTCTCTCTCCCCCCTTCCACTCTCTAAAAATCAATGGAAAAATATTATCAGGTGAGGATTAACCAAAAAAATGGGGGGAAAATGGATTATGAAAAAACAGTTGCAATAGAACTAGAATTAATCCATATTTATGAAAGTCACGAAGATATAAATCCAAGCATTGTATCAAGGATGTAGAATAAAAGCATGAAGAACAGCCAGCAGCCCTGGCCAGTGTGACTCAGTTGGTTTGGCCATCCTCCCATGAACCAGCTGCCAGTTGGGATTTCCTGTCAGGGCACAAGCCCGGGTTGCAGGCTCCATCTCTAGTAGGGGGCAAGCAGGAGGCAACCGACCCGATGTTTCTTTCTCCCTGCCTCTCTAAAAATCAATACAAAACCTTTCCAAGTCAGGTAAGGAATGATAAAGCCACAATTCAGCTGCTGGTTTCCTCTGATTGGGAGAAAAGGGAAAACTGATGCTCAGAAGGTGGCTGATGGTTGGGTACAGGGGGGACAATGGAATTTGAATCCTGGTACTTCCTATCTCTGTGCTTAAGCAAATTATTTAACACCAGGGAGCCTTCCTTTTCTTGGCTGTAAAGTGGACAAAGTTCATTTTTAGGGACTCAATGAAGTGAATGCAGAAAGTACAGTACACGGTGGCTAAGATATACAAAATGAGGCCTGAGATCCAAATGGAATCATGTGCTTGGGACCTTCTATTATTAAGTAATATTTAATGGTAATTAAATATTTCCATGGAGGAAAAAGTCCAATTCTTCTACCCCCAGCACCATCCCAGTTACCTCTATAAAAGTAACCTTAACTGGTACAGATTAGTTTGGTTCTTGCCCTAAGGACATTAGAGAGCCAAGTGAAAGATTTTAATTAAATTCACCTTTTAGAAAACATGTTCTTTTTAAACAGGGATAATCCTAAATGTGGGCCTAAGACTGAACGCTCAGGGAAAGCCTTGACCAGAGAATAGCATGGGAGGTGACCTTGCCCTCTAGGAGTAACAAGGCAATTCAAGAAAAACTAGCAAAAGTGACTAAGAAAAATAACAGATGGAAAAGATCTTTGATCAGTTTAAGTGGTGGGGATCAATCTAGAAATGTTCAGATAAGAATTTTTAAAATGAGTGAAGCCCAGCCATTGGGGCTCAGTGGTTGAGTGTCGGGCACATGCCCAGGTTGCGGGCTAGATCCCTAGTAGGGGGCGCGCAGGAGGCAGCCAATCAATGAGATAATCATTGATGTGTCTTTCTCTCCCTCTCTGAAATCAGTATTTTTTAAAATTACCACCTGAAGCCCTGACCAGTGCTACACAGTGGTTAGAACATTAGCCTGCACACCAGGGGGTCCTGGGTTCAATTCCATATCAACACTACCAACCCTCTCCATAACTTTATTAATCCTGTAAAACTATTAAACTCCCCATGCCCTGCAACCACCAGTATATTCTTTTAAAATGCATCTAAACAACCTGTTTTAACCAACTCGGCAAAAGGCTTTTTTGAACCATCATGTTTTCACTGAGACCAAAGAATCCACTTCATTTGCTTTAATATGTTTTATTGGAATCATTTTGATAAAACCATACACCTGTTTAAAGAAGCGAAAGCTACTGATATTTGTTCCCAAATTTCTAGGCAGTATTTTCCTCCGGTCAGTTGACAGCTGCTCACACTGGCTAATGCAGGAAAGATGGGAGTTCCTAGGTCTGCTCAACACCAGATAGCATCCTTTGAGTGAGCAAAACCCTGAAATTTCATAAAAGAAGCATGTATTAGAACCATACAGGCAACAGCCATCAAAAACATCAAGCTGGGCAGGCAGGGAAGCTGCCACAGGGTGTAAAAGGGAGATGGTGTGAGTGGGTCAGATGGTTTCCAAGATCCTCAGAGAAATGCTCAGAGACTCTAGTCCAACCAGGTCATCACTACCACTCTGGGGTTGCAAGAAAAACCAGAGACTCACCATAGTAGCCAGAGAGGACGACCCTGGCTGTCAAAACCGGAAGTGGCAGGAACCATTCACCACCTAGGTATGCCAGCCCTCCAACAGGAGTAACGCAGGCTGTCCACCAGGTCAGGGGCAGATGTCTGAAAGGGCACTGCCCTCACTGGGCTACCAGAACTCATGCTACAAAGATGAAAACAGAACAGCCAGTGAGGACAAACCGAGGCAGGACCCAACCATGGGCTCTTCTCAGAGACCCAAATATCCAGAGTTCCCCAAACGAGTCAGAACTTAATTTTTCACTTCAGAGCCAGCGTCAGAGACTCTAGTCTGAGAAATCATCATTCCCAGCTTAGGGAGACCTGGATCAGGGAAAGCCATTCTGGGAAGGGATGTAGTGCATTCAAAGACACAGGATGGGAAAGGAAAGAGGTAGGAAATAAGTTAGAACTGCACAGAATGTAGGAAAAGTGATGGAGAAACAACATATAGGGAGTTACAGATTTTTCAAAAGCAATCACCACCGGAGTATGTAAACCAAAAAGTGTCCCTAGAAAAATCACCAAATGAAATGGAATGTATACACTGTTGCATTTGTTCACTGGAAAGCAGCAGGCTCCGGAGAGCCACGAAAGAGGACGGTCTCCGAGCGGCACACCTACCACTCACCTTTCCTCAGGATGCCGCCGGTGGACACCTACACCCCTAAAGGAGGAATGAAACAGGAGTAAGCGGTTAATAAGGGTTCCCGGCCACCAACTTCTCCCCAGGCACCAGGGACCCAGCCCCGGGGAAGGTGGTCAGCGCGCTGCGGTGATGGCGTCAGAGAGACACTCAGAGTCACCTGGGGTCATCATCCCGGTCCTACCCCGGCGAGCGCAGCCATTCCGCCTCGCACACCCACTTACCCTCCAGGCGCTGTAGGCCCGCCCGCGGGGACCCGGGGCCCACAAAGAAACCAGTGAGGCAGCGGAGGCCGGGACGACTCTAGCCGAGCCCCCATGCCCGGCTGGGTCAGTTCCAAGCAGTGGCGTCACGCAGGCATCAGACACTCTCGTCTGTAATGGCGACTCAACCCGCTCAGCCCGGGACTGCGGTCCCCTCCCCGGCAGGGTCCCGTAGAACCTGCCGGGAGCCGCGCACAGATGGCCCGGGCGCCGGGCCCCCACCATCCCCCGCTTTGGGGGCAGGCTGGCACCGCGCTTCGCGCACAGAAGCCATGAAGCAGGTCCCGGGACAAAGAGGCACTCGGGGCCGAGGCCGGGCTATTTATGGCGGCGTGAGCCGGGGCCTGGCGGCCGTAGCTGTCCTCTTAGATGCCTGCTTCCACCTGCGACATTTTCCCATTGTTCGTCCAAACAAGAATAAAATAAAGTGAGAGAGGCCATCAGTGAATGTTTCACACTCTCCCGGGCAACTATTCAGAGATATTTTGTGAATAGTACTTGAAAAACAAAAAACAGGTGATCCGACTGGCCAGGCGGGAGGCAGTCCGCGCCGCCGATGCGCGCGCAGCGAGCGTTCCCGGGGGCCTCCGAGGGGGCGGGACTCCCGCTCCGGATCCTCGCCGGGCCCAGCGTGGGCTCCGCTCACTCCCAGGGGCTGTCGCCCGCCACGAGCACAGACACTGAATTAGCAGCGCCACGGGAGCCCACAGCCCTGCCAGGCACATTAGCGTCATGTCTTTTTCTTCCTTAAACGTTTCCGGTATAACTGACTACAGTAAACTGCACATGTTTAAATACAGAATCCGAGCCCTAGCCGGTCTGTGGTGTCAGCCTGCGCACTGAAGGGTCCGGGTGGGATTCGGGTCTAGGGCGGCGCAGGCTCGGTCCCCGGTCCGGGCGTGGGGGAGGCGATGCGCTGTTTCTCTGTCTGCCCCCCTCCCCCCGCCCTTGTTAGGATGCACTACCCCTGGCCCCTCCTGTTGGACATGTTTTCTGGAATATATTGTGATAAGTTTTCCCATAGCTGGAAGCAAACGGCCTGCTCTCCAGACGATCAGATACACGCCCCCGCCGACTGGGGCGCCCCCCTCTGCCTGGGCTGTGCGCCCACCAGCCATCCCGTTCCCTTCCGAGGTTCAGGCAGCTCCGGCTGCGGGGCGCCCTGACCCAGCCCCTCGGGCTGAGGCCGCACAGGCTGAGCCGGACGCAATAGCAGTTCTTAAACTCGCAGGTCTCTTGGCCTGGCTCCTGGTGGCGCAGACCTAACGCCTCTCCCTTCCACTCTCTCAAAATCAATGAGATTAACAAAATCTCATTGGGTGAGGATTAACAAAAACTAAAATACAAAATTCCATCTTTTTAAAAAACCATTCTGCCCTAACCGGTTTGGCTCAGTGGATAGAGCGTCGGCCTGCGGACTCAAGGGTCCCAGGTTCGATTCCGGTCAAGGGCATGTACCTTGGTTGCGGGCACATCTGGAGGCAGCTGATCGATGTTTCTCTCTCATGGATGTTTCTAACTCTCTATCCCTCTCCCTTCTTCTCTATAAAAAATCAATAAAATATATTTTTTTAAAAAAAACACCATTCTAACCGTTTTTGTGCCCACTTCAGTAGTGTTGACGTATATTCACATTGCTGTGTGACCGGCCTCCAGAACTTTCTCATCCTGCAAACAGGCTCTACCCAGGAAACAGCTCCTCCCCGCCCTGCTTTTCCAGGTCCTACCCTGAGCATGGGAGTTGGCCACAAACAGAGGGGTGTTCAGGAGGCTCTGAACAGCACCCTATGAAAGGTAGCACAGTCGGGGTGGGTGGCAACACAGCCAGGCCCTATTCTCCCACCAATCTTCGCTCTCAGCAATCTTCCTTAGTCATTTGCTCTTGCCCCATAAACTTGTACATTATCCCAAATCCCACCTACTTAGACCTTCTCTACCCCCTCATTTATAAATGCAAGTGTTTTTTGGTGATGTGTGTTGGCATCTTTTTAAGGCAGAATAGTAAGCTAGGGAAATTCCTTGACAAGTGGAATAAGGGAAACAGATAAAATAATTAGACAAAGCCAAACAATTTTTTAAAATATGTCTTTATTGCCTTAGCTGGTTTTGCTCAGTGGATAGAGTGTCAGCCTTTGGACTGAAGGGTCCCGGGTTTGATTCTGGTCAAGGACACATGCCCAAATTTCAAGCTTGATCCCCAGTGTGGGGCATGCAGGAGGCAGCTGATCGATGATTCTCTCTCATCGTTGATGTTTCTATCTCTCTCTCCCTCTCCCTTCCTCTCTGAAATCAATTTAAAAAAAATAATTATTTAAAAAATAAATAATCTATATATATATAAGCCTAAGTAACCTTTCGACTGGTCACTATGATGTGCACTGACCACCAGGGGGCAGATGCTCAATGCAGGAGCTGCCCCTGGGGGTCAGTGTGCTCCCACTGCAGGACCGCTGCTCAGCTGACCAACAGGCATCAGACACAGGGCTCACGGCTGGCCGCCATAACCCAGAGACCACAGCTTGTGGCTGGCCACTGTATCCTGGCCACCACACCCCAGAGACCGCAGCAGAGCAGCAGCTAACCTACTGAGCAGCGGCAGTGGCAGGTGCAGTGAGGCCAGGATGAGCAGGAGCAGCAGGCAGAGCGGCAGGCGGCGTTGGACTGCCAGTTTCAGCCCAATCCCTGCAGGCCACACTGAGGGACCCCACTGGTGCACAAATCCATGCATTGTGCCTCTAGTAAAAAATAAAACTAATCAGAAAGTAACCCTGGCCCCTCTCTATACACATTTTGACAAACCAACATATTTAGGACACACCTGCAAAGCTAATGAATATTCTGTTGAGACCCTCACCTGAGACCTCCCCTAGAATTCCTGCCACCCAAAGAAAGATAAAAAGCCTCAAGACAAAGGATCTACTACATTCTCGCTAGAGCATGCCCAGGACTTGTATCTTTGCTGTTTTTCTCCTAAACTCTAAAGGAAACCACAAGACTTGCTACCAGCAGAGCCATGGGCAGTGGCAGCTCGTCCCAGGCTAACCTCCTGAACCCGTCTTCAAAGCCCCCTTTTCTCTGACCTTCTCATTCCTATTACTTTTTCTACCTTAAGGCCTTCCTTTGTTTCACAGTCCCCAGCTGGACTCATGTGAAATTTTTCCTACAGGAAATCAAGACTCCACACACCACCAGTGGGCCCTAGGCAGAACCACCCTGGGCCCAGACCCCTTCTGGTAACATTTTTAAAAAATTGATTTGAGAGAGAGAGAAACATCAATTTGTTGTCCACCTAGTTATGCATTCATTGGTTGATTCTTGCATGTGCCCTGACTGGGCATCAAACTTGAAACCCTGGCTTACCGGAATGATGCTCTAACCAACTGAGCCACATAGCCAGGGCCTGTCCGGTAACATTTTGAGCAAAAGCCACATATAACAAGGTGACTGAGGCTTCTGAAGCATACAGAATCAGTCTCCTTTTTGAGTCACATAATTTAGGCACAGTGAGCATACAGTAAAATTTGGAAGAATGCAGTTGTGAGTGCAGGAAATATCCTTCACTTTCTTCTGCAATTATCTGCCCTACCTTCCCCCAAGGTTTCAGGCTCCCATCAAAAAATCTCTTCCAGGAATTCTTACCATTTGCAATAGCATGGATGGAACTGGAGAGCATTATGCTAAATGAAATAAGCCAGTCAATGAAAGAAAAATACCACATGATCTCACTCATTTATGGATAATTAAGACTATTATAAACTGATGAGCAAAAATAGATACAGAGGCAGAGCAACATCGAACAGACTGTCAAACTACAGCGGGAAGGCTCGGAAGGGTTGGGGGTGGGAGGGGGGGTAAGAGATCAACCAAAGCACTTGTATGCATGCATATAAGCATAAGCAATGGACACAAGACACTGGGGGGCATGGGAGGCTAGGGGAGGGTCAAGGGGAGAACAAAAAAGGAGACATATATAATACTCTTTGTAATACTTTAAGCAATAAAACAATTAAAAAAGAAACCAACATACAGTGGCTGAATGTATAAAAAAGAAGACCCAACTGTATGCTGCCAACGAGAGGCTCACTTCAGCCTTAAGAACACACACAGAACCATTTGCAACAGCGTGGAAGGAACTGGAGAGCATTATGCTAAGTGAAACAAGCCAGTTGGAGAAAGATAAATATCACATAATCTCACTCATATGTGGGATATAATGATCAACATAATTTGATGAACAAGAATAGATCCAGAGACAAATGGCAGGGGAGGGGTGGGTTAGAGAGCAACCAAAGGACTTGTATGCACGCATATTAGCATATCCAATGGACACAGACACTGGGGCGGTGGGGGCTTGCCTGGGGTGGGAATGGCTGGAGGGTGGGAGGGGGACAATTGGGGGAAAAGGAGATCTATGTAAAACTTTAGACAATAAAAAAAAGATTCAATAAAATATAAAACAATGAAAAAAAACTCTCTTCCAGCCTGCCAGTGTTCCTCAGTGGTTAGCTCTATCCCCAGAGGGGGTGTGCAGGAGGCAGCCAATAAATGCTTTCTCTCATCTATGTTTCTATCTCTCTATCCCTCTCCCTTCCTCTCTCTCTAAAAAAAAAAAAAAAAAAAAAAAATCAATTAAAACATTTTTTAAAAATCTCTTCCAAGAATCCTGTGGTATTCACTAGATTTCCACCTGTGGCTGATGTTGCAAAGTGATTTTGCTTGAAATTTCAATATGTGTTATGTGTACAAGTAGACAATGGCTTATGTTCACTGCCCTAGTGAGGGAGACATGAACTTAACTGGCCTAGACTCAGGAATTCTCTCTTTCTCTCTCATGTTGCTGGAGGTGCTGTTACTAGAGACTTCCCTAACCCCTCATTGCTGCTGCTGCCAGGGGTCAACACTTGTAAAGCCTTTCCAGCCTCCAGGCTCCACTGACAGCAACGAGCCTTACCACCGAGGGCGGCTGGAAGCAGACGCCTTCCTGCTCCCCCACCTCTAAAAATACACCCGGAGTAGCCTCTGTGCAGGCTTTTCTCAACTTTGGTTGCACATTAGAAACACCTGAGCAACTTGAACTCTATACAATGCTCACTCGCAGAGGTTCAGAATCGACTTGGGGGAAGGCCTGGCATATATATTTTTTTGTTTTGTTGTTGTTAATCCTCATCCAAGGATATTTTTCCCATTAATTTTTAGAGAGAATGGAAGGGACAGAAAGAGAGAGAAACATTGATGTGAAAGAGAAACATCAGAAACATCTGACTGGTTGCCTCCCACACACACTCTGATAGGGCTGGGGAGTGAACCTGCAACCCAGGTACTTTCCCTTGGCCAGGAATTGAACCCAAGACCCTTTGGTGCGCGGACCGGCACTCTAACCACCGAGCAACACCAGCCAGGGGTATATATTTTTTCTAGCCTTCCCAAATGATTTAATATATATATATATATATATATACATTATTATTGTATTATTATTATTATTATTATTATTTTGGTATAGCAAAAGGTGGAAATTTATTGAGAAACAAGCAGATTCCCACGTGGGGAGGGGAAAAGAGTCCCATTGAGTCCCTTTTCTCTACGGCTTATAAAGGCTGCAGATCTTTATGCCTTGATATCCCCTCTGATTGGTCACTATGCCCTTAGATTGGTTACTATAGCAACTCCAGAGCTCAAACCTCCTGTCAAGTACGTGAGGTTCCCTCCTTTTTCTCCCTTATTGTTTCCCTATTCCCTCTAAAAATATTTTTTTATTGGTTTCAGAGAGGAAAGGAGAGAAAGAGAGACACAGAAACATCAATGATGAGAATCATCAATTGGCTGCCTCCTATGTGCCCCACACTGGGGATCTGGCCTGCAACACAGGCATGTGCCCTTGACCGGAATCGAACTGTGACTTCCTCATTCATAGGTCGACGCTCAACCACTGGTCCACACTGGCCGGGCCCAAATGATTTTAATACCACTAGGTTAATGAACCAGAACTTGAATGGCTTGAAGCTAAAAGATATATTTCCTATATTGCACTTAGGATATTCTATTACCATAGATTATATTATACTTTACCTATCTGTGAATAAAACAGGCCATTGAGAATTGGCCCAGTTACCAAAAGAACTCTTATACTCCTTTTCCTTTACAAGCTTTTGAGAAGGGCTTCCTGTATGTTGTCATTGCTAAGATGTTTGATTTCCCCAGAGGGTAATTTATTGAGAGAGAACATGGAATTTTCATTGTGTTTGATTTCGGAGTAGGTGTTTCCAGACTGTTTTTGGCAGGAAGCAGGCTGGGATTCTCCCAGGTGAGAGGCGGTGTTCAGGACTCCTAACTGCTGGCAGGAAGAACCCCTCGGGAGGGCTTGTGTGGGAGGAAGGCCCATTTCCCTATCTCCCCAGCTCTAACAGCTTTATCTTCTCCTTTCTGCATTAAATTTGCTATTACTTTAAGTTGTTATTCTTTTGAGATTGTCCATAAAAAGGACAAAGAGGGCCCTGATTGTTAAAATGGGGGTAAAAACACTACTTAGAACCAGACATGAACAACCCAATGCCAACAGCCCGGCCCCCAAACCATCCCTTGCGCTGATTTTGCCCTGGATGTGACTGCAGTGACACCTCCACATGCTCACCTATACAAAGAGCTTGAGAATACCTGACGTGTAGAGGGCAGTGGGGTGAGGATTACTGGGGTGACTCAAAGAACCCGGTATAGTGCCTATCCCCATCCCTCTTATTGCCAGGCCCCGAAGTCTTGAGATATCTCCCTCCTCCGCTCACTTAGATGACTGCAGCTAGGATGGCCATGGCTGAAGGTGTCACTTGGCTAGAGCACATTTCTGCTCAAAATGATCTTAGAACTGTGGAAGTGAGCCATTTAGATAAGACAAAAGGAGGCAGCCCAAACTGAGAGGATGAATAATTGCATTTGATCTCCAGCTGGGGTTTACAGAACCAGTGAACCTGCACCTCATTTTTGCTGTTCTGCCCACCCCCAAATGTATGTACTGTGTAACCTAAACAAAAGATAAGACTCACAGGTCAGAAGTGGGTACTGAAAAGCTTTGCCCACTTAGTGCAAGTGAGGACCCATAAACCCCTCTGAACTCACCTCTTCTACCCAAACCCCTTCTGCTGCTCCAGTCCCTACTCTCCTCTATAACAAGTCCCACCCCAATCAAAATGGTCACCTAGAATTTTTGTTTTCTGACAGCGGTGTCATTTACCACCTAGAATTAAGTCCCCACAAAAATAGCCATGGCTTTTAATATGTGCACCTTTCTTCAGAAGTACTGTCCCTTTCACTGTCTATGGAATGCAGATATTTCAGAAGAGCCCATTAACCTCCCAAATAAAAACAGGCACAAATTATTAACATTTTATTTTTCATCCTTAACTTACAAACTATAAAAAAAAATCCCATGACTTTTGATCTGTTACAAAGTCCCCACCCCCCCAAAAAATAAGACAGAGGGTGGCAGTGTTGACTCATTTAAGAGAGAAAAGACACCCTAGAGAACCAAATAATACTACATGCAAAGAATTCTAGAGGAAACATTGGTTACAGCAAGAAGAAATAATACAAACAAGCAAGTTAATCACGTTAACCTAACTTTAGATTGAACTGAAAGTTTTAAAAAAAACAACACACATACAGGGCAATAGCAAGGTCCTTAGGTCCCCTCTGAGACAAATATGAAAAAAATAAGGTAGGGCCCCTAATCCACCTCCTCGATGGTGGGGCCAGAGCCAGAACCCCCTTTGGGGGCCTGAGCCCCAAAGCCAGCAGCTCCCGGGCCTCCCGCCCCCTGGTACAGTCCACTGATGATGGGGTTACACACCTGCTCCAGCTCCTTCCTCTTGTGCTCAAACTCCTCCTTTTCCGCCAGCGTGTTGGAGTCCAGCCAGGAAATCACCTCCTGGCACTTGTCCAGCACCTTCTTCTTGTCGGCCTCGCTGATCTTGCCTTTGAGGCCCTCGTCCTCCACGGCGCTCTTCATGTTGAAGGCATAGGACTCCAGGGCGTTCTTGGCAGACACCCTCTCGCGCTGGACCTCGTCCTCGGCTTTGTACCTCTCAGCCTCCTGCACCATGCGCTCGATGTCCTCCTTGCTCAGGCGGCCCTTGTCATTGGTGATGGTGATCTTGTTGGCCTTGCCGGTGCTCTTGTCCATGGCTGTGACGTTCAGGATGCCATTGGCGTCGATGTCGAAGGTCACCTCGATCTGGGGCACGCCCCTGGGGGCCGGAGGGATGCCGCTCAGCTCGAAGCGCCCCAGCAGGTTGTTGTCCCTCGTCATGGCCCTCTCGCCCTCGAACACCTGGATCAGCACACCCGGCTGGTTGTCCGAGTAGGTGGTGAAGATCTGTGTCTGCTTGGTGGGGATGGTGGAGTTGCGCTTGATCAGGGCCGTCATCACGCCCCCGGCTGTCTCCAGGCCCAGCGACAGGGGCGCCACGTCCAGCAGCAGCAGGTCCTGCACGTTCTCAGACTTGTCCCCCATCAGGATGGCTGCCTGCACTGCCGCCCCGTAGGCCACAGCCTCGTCCGGGTTGATGCTCTTGTTGAGGTCGCGCCCGTTGAAGAAATCCTGCAGCAGCTTCTGCACCTTGGGGATGCGGGTGGAGCCCCCCACCAGCACCAGGTCGTGGATCTGGGCCTTGTCCAGCTTGGCGTCACGCAGGGCCTTCTCCACGGGCTCCAGCGTGCCCCGGAACAGGTCTGAGCACAGCTCCTCGAACCGCGCCCTGGTGATGGACGTGTAGAAGTCGATGCCCTCGAACAGGGAGTCGATCTCCAGGCTGGCCTGCGTGCTGGACGACAGGGTCCTCTTGGCCCTCTCGCAGGCGGTGCGCAGCCGCCTCACGGCTCGCTTGTTCTGGCTGATGTCCTTCTTGTGCTTGCGCTTGAACTCCTCCACGAAGTGGTTCACCAGCCTGTTGTCAAAGTCCTCCCCTCCCAGGTGGGTGTCCCCGGCCGTGGCCTTCACCTCGAAGATGCCGTCGTCGATCGTCAGGATGGACACGTCGAAGGTGCCCCCGCCCAGGTCGAAGATGAGCACGTTGCGCTCCCCCTTGCCCGTCCTGTCCAGGCCGTAGGCGATGGCGGCGGCCGTGGGCTCGTTGATGATCCTCAGCACGTTCAGCCCCGCGATCACCCCCGCGTCCTTGGTGGCCTGGCGCTGCGAGTCGTTGAAGTAGGCCGGCACGGTGATCACCGCGTTGGTCACCGCGTAGCCCAGGTACGCCTCGGCGATCTCCTTCATCTTGGTCAGCACCATGGACGAGATCTCCTCGGGGAAGAACGCCTTGGTCTCCCCTTTGTAGCTCACCTGCACCTTGGGCTTGTCCCCGTCGCTGATCACCTGGAAAGGCCAGTGCTTCATGTCCGACTGCACCACCGCGTCGCCGAACTTGCGGCCGATCAGCCGCTTGGCGTCGAACACGGTGTTCTGCGGGTTCAGCGCCACCTGGTTCTTGGCCGCGTCCCCGATGAGCCGCTCGGTGTCGGTGAAGGCCACGTAGCTGGGGGTGGTGCGGTTGCCCTGGTCGTTGGCGATGATCTCCACCTTGCCGTGCTGGAACACGCCCACGCACGAGTACGTGGTGCCCAGGTCGATGCCGATGGCCGTGGTTTTAGCCATGCCGGCGCCCTGCTCCCTCGCCGCGCGCTGCGGTCCGGGCCTTTCAGAAGCGGCGGTCCCGGTCGGGTCGGCGACGGGAACCAGAAGCTCGGTCTGTTCGGAAGCGGGAGCCTGAGCGCGGGCGGCGGGCGGCGGTCGGCGGTCCTCGGGGCTGCGGGACCGCGGAGGGCGGGGTCGCGACGAGCGGCGAGGAGGGCGCGGAGCTGGCAGGTCGGGGCGGGCTCGCTGCTGCGGCGCGGCGGGCGCTGGGCTTATAGTTCCCCGCCGAGCCCCGCCCTCCCCCTCCGCTCGCCCAATCCGCGGGCTGGGCCTGGCGGCGGGTCGGGAACATTCCAGGGGGTTCCCCGCGCGCCCTGCCCCCGGGCTCCCTCGGCCCAATCAGCGTCCTGGGTGCCGCCCTCCCAGAACTCTCCAGACGCTTCTGGGTCCCGGGAGGGGCGCGTCCAAGGGGGCGGGGGCGGCGCTCGGAAGTGAGGGAGCTGCCGCCGCCCTCTCGGTCGGTCCCGGACCCCCCCGCCCCGCCCCCGCTGCCCAATGGAAATCGGCCACCGAGGGGGTAGGGGGCGGTGGCGCTCAAACCGGTTGTTGGGTTTAAAATAGGAAACTTCCCGAATTTCTTAAAGAGGGTGGGGCATGTGCGGGCCAAAGGGACTCTGATTGGACCCCGGCCCTGACGGACGGGAGCGTCGGGGGCTGCTCGCCTGGAGGATCGCCGGGCCTCACGGCGTCTCCCTGCTTATCTTTAAAAGGGAAGCAGAAAAGAGATCCTGCGGTACCGGTTTGACACCAAGTTTAATCTACACGGAATATCTGGGGGCGGGGCATCTAAATTTCCAAAAGAGAAGCAATCAGGTAAATAGGCAGCTCTTTTCCCCCCATATTTTATTATTTTAAATACATTTTTTATTGTTGATAGTATTACAGATATATCTGATTTTTCTCCCCTTACCCCCTCCTCCCAGCCCCATCCCACCTCCCAGAACTGGCAGTTCTTAAACTGGAAGAGGGAACGTGCTGGGGGCGGGGGGGGGCGGGGGGAAAGGGGGCGGGGAGGAAGGCCTGGCGGGTCCGCCGCCGGTGCCCCAGTTCACGCCCAGTCTCTCCCCTTTGCCTGGGGCCAGTCTCCCGCCAGAGAAAGAAACACGTTTTGCTATAGACTCTGTCTTTAAGGCCTTTCGGGCTTCTCTCTCACTCCTCCTTCGGGCCCAGCCTCTCCCGTCCCTCCCCTCTGCCTTCTCCATTCCTGCTTCAGCCTGCAGGTGGCTAGGCCCAGGGTTCACCTCAGAGTCCCTGCAGCCCTAGGCCCTCCACCGATTTTAAAATAAATGCAATGGTGAGCTGCGGGGATGTTCAGTTCTCTTTAACATCTGGCCAGATGGTTGTGGACCTATGAGCCAGGAGGTGAAGGTTCAATTCCCAGTCCCCGCACATGCCCTGGTTGCCAGCTGGATCCCCAGGAGGGGGCTTGCGGGGGCAGCTGACCAATGATTCTCTCTCATCATTGATCTCTCTCTCTCTCCCTTCCTCACCCATCCTTTCTGAAAACAATAAAATATACATATATAATTAACAGCATCATGGCACAGCTGGTTGGCAGGTGGCCAGTTTTAAGGTAACAGGTGGGGAATCACCCAGTAAGGTGGGAGGGGCTGGGGGGACCCAGGTTCCAGTTCCAGCTCCTCTAAAACTTCCGGTTATTTGCGGTGCACATAATTCACCCACTTGGTTATTTTATCCCACATTCCAACTTAACTGCGCATGACCCTCCCTACTGTTTTAAAGACGTCACATTCGGTAATTTATTTTGGCTTTTTTTCTTCTTCATCCTTTTGGGCATCAGGACCCCTTGTGAGGCGCCGGAAATGAAAATGTGAGGGACATTAAAGCAAAAGTAAGGCCCTAGCCGGTTTGGCTCTGGATAGAGTGTGGGCCTGTGGACCGAAGAGTCCCAGGTTCGATTCTGGTCAAGGGCACATGCCTGGGTTACAGGCTCCATCCCCAGTAGGAGGTGTGCAGGAGGCAGCCAATCAATGATTCTCTCTCATTATTTTTTATAAATAATATTTTTATTGATTTCAGAGAGGAAAGAAGAGAGAGAAGCATCAATGATGAGAGATAATCTTTGATTGGCTGCCTCCTGCACACCCCTCACTGGGGATCGAGCCTACAACCCCGGGCATGTGCCCTTGACTGGAATCGAACCTGGGACCCTTCAGTCCGCAGGCCGACGCTCTATCCACTGAGCCACGGCAGCCAGGGCCTCTCTCATTATTGATGTTTCTCTCCCTTTCCCTTCCTCTCTGAAATCAATAAAAATATATTAAAAAATAAATAAAGCAAAAGTAAGGGGTTCACAATCCATTGAAAAGACTTGTTGCTTTAGCCACATGTATTTTTTTGGTTAAATCCTTACTCGAGGATATGTTTTTATTGACTTTTAGAGAGAGAGAGGAAGGGGGAGAGAGGGAGAGGTAGAGAGAGAGAGAGAGAAACATCAATAGATTGCCTCTGGTGATTGGGGATCAAACCCGAAACCCACTTATGTGTCCTGATCGGAACAGAACTCGAAACCTTCTCAATGTACAGGAGGATGCTCCAACCAACAGAGCCACCCGGACAGGGCACACCCACATGTATCTTTTAAAATTGAATTTGTGAGGGTGACATTGGTTAATAAAAGTATGTAGGTCTCAAGTGTATAATTCTATAATCCATCCTCTGTATATAGTGTGTTCGCCCAAAGTCAAGTCTCCTTCTGCCACCGTTTATCCCCCCTTTACCCTCTTTTGCCTCCCCCCCCCACCATCCACATGTCTTTTTTTTTTTTTTTTTTAATATATTTTATTGATTTTTTACAGAGAGGAAGGGAGAGAGATAGAGAGTTAGAAACATCGATGAGAGAGAAACATCGACCAGCTGCCTCCTGCACATCTCCCACTGGGGATGAGCCCGCAACCCAGGCACATGCCCCTGACCGGAATCGAACCCGGGACCCTTCAGTCCACAGGCCGACGCTCTATCCACTGAGCCAAACCGGTTTCGGCAATCATCCACATGTCTTGAGCACAGCACAGAACACATAAGCGTGCACGTGGGAGGAGGCAGTTTTTAAAGAAGGGAAGGAGTCTTGCTTTTGAATACCTTGCTCAATTGGCATTTCACACACACACACACACACCATCAAAACACCTCTTATTTGAAGCCAAGGACATTCAGCTGTTTCTTTCTCTTTTATCTTTGTTGTTAAAAGTATTATGAGTACCCCCCTTTTCCCCCCACTGACTCCCTCCAGCGTCACCCTCACCCCCAGGCCTACTGTGCTATTTTTGTTGTTGTTAATCCTCACCAGAGGATTTTTTTTTCCTTGCTTTTCAGAGAGATTAGAGGGGGGCCAGGGGAAAAGAGAGAGAAATGTCAACTGGTTACATTGGATACATGCCCTTGGCCAGGAATAAACCACATACCCGTAGGTGCTGGTGCTGGGCCAACACTCTAACCCAGTGGTTCTCAACCTTCCTAATGCCACGACCCTTTAATACAGTTCCTCATGTTGTGGTGACCCCCAATTTCATTGTTACAAATTGAACATAAATAAAGCATAGTGATTAATCACAAAAACAATATGTAATTATATATGCGTTTTCTGATAGTCTTAGGTGACCCCTGTGAAAGGGTCATTTGACCCCCAAAGGGGTCTTGACCCACAGGTTGAGAACCGCTGGTCTAACCACTGAGAACACCGGCCAGGCTAGTTATGATTTACTCAAACTGATCTAAAGTAAAGTTGCAAAAGGTTGCTTGAAAGATGCAGTGTGTGTGTGTGTGTGTGTGTGTGTGTGTATGTGTGTGTGTTGCCCTGGCCGGTGTGGGTTAGTGGTTGGAGTGTCAGCCCAAGCACCAAAGGGTCTCAGGTTTGATTCCTGGTCAAGGGCACATACCCGGGTTGCCAGTGGAGCCCCGGATGCCTGGCTGGTGAGGGCACGTCGGGAGGCAACCAATCATTGATGTTTCTCCCCCCTCCCCACTCCTTCCTTCCTTCCCTTTCACTCTTTGAGGAATAAAAAAAATCAATGGAAAAAAATATCCTTGGGTGAGGATTAACAACAAAAAAAAGAAAGACGCCCTAACCGGTTTGGCTCAGTGGATAGAGCGTCAGCCTGCGGACTCAAGGGTCCCAGGTTCGATTCCGGTCAAGGGCATGTACCTTGGTTGCGGGCACATCCCCAGTAGGGAGTGTGCAGGAGGCAGCTGATCGATTTTTCTCTCTCATGGATGTTTCTAACTCTCTATCCCTCTCCCTTCCTCTCTGTAAAAAATCAATAAAATATATTTTAAATAAAATAAAATAAACTTAAAGCACTTATATCAAGTGCTGACTTTAAAAAAAAGACGCTGTGTGTGTTTGTGCAAGTAGTAACCTTTTTTTTTTATTTTTAGTAGTAACCTGTTTTTACATTCAGCTGCAGCTCCCTAATGAATCGCCTCCTTAGTCTAGTCAAACCTAAGGAATTTTCTATTTATTTATATAATCTGACTGGGAATTCTTCAAACTTCCATCTTAACTGCCCAATGTATGAACACTTATGGAGACCCTTAAGCCACCCCACCCCCTCCACCTCTCAGCTTCCTCACCATCAGATGCTGCCAGCTGCAGTCTGGATTCTCTCCTTCCTTCTCTACAAATCTGCAATTTGGAATACCGTTTTTTAAAAGTTTTTGTTGTTGTTAATCCTCACCGGAGGATATTTTCCCATTAACCCACATTTTAGAGAGAGTGAAAGGGAGGGGGAGAGACAGAGAAACATCCATGTGAGAGAGACACATCAATGCCTCCCACATGGCCCTGGTCGGGGATTGAGACTGCAACCGGAATCGAACCCAGAACCCTTCAGTCTGAGAGCCAAAGTTCTATCCACTGAGCCCAACCAGCGAGGGCTGGAATACTTCCTTATTGGTTGGAAGCAAAGGGCAGCACTGTCTGTACTGCCTGGCACGAAGGAATGGCGACAGGGGCTCACATCTTACTGCTGGTGGGATAGCGGGAAGAAAGCCACTAGACATGCTGTTTTCCATGAATCAGAGTCAACTGCACTGTAGTTTAACCACTTTTTAAAAAAACATATTTTATTGATTTTTTACAGAGAGGAAGGGAGAGGGATAGAGAGTTACATAGAGAGTTAGAAACATCGATGACAGAGAAACATCGATCAGCTGCCTCCTGCACACCCCCTACTGGGGATGTGCCCGCAACCAAGGTACATGCCCTTGACCGGAATCGAACCCGGGACCCTTGAGTCCGAAGGCCGACGCTCTATCCACTGAGCCAAACCGGTTAGGGCGCTTAACCACTTTTTGAAAATATCTCTGTGGATTGACCTGGAAACCTAAACCTCTAGATATATTTGTTTTCTATTTCCTGACAGGAAGAGGGTCTCTCTAATGTTTGTCTTTCCTTATACACTGATGCTTCCCATGGCAAGAACCTAGTCACAGCCCAGCCAGCGTGGCTCAGTGGTTGAGCAGCAACCTATGAGCCAGGAGGTCACAGTTCGATTCCTGGTCAGGGCACATGCCCGGGTTGCCGGCTCCATCCCCAGTGGGGGGTGTGGAGGAGGCAGCCAATCAGTGATTCTCTCTCATCATTGATGTTTCTATCTCTCCTTCTCCCTCCCTCTCTGAAATCAATAAAAATATTTTTAAAAACCTATATACATATATTTTAAAAAAAGAAAATTACTGACATTTCACAAGTATGTCTTAGACGTATAAGAACAGTGGACGGGGAGGGTTGGGGGGCAGGAGGGAGGGGGGTAAGAGATCAACCGAAGGACTTGTATGCATGCATATGAGCATAACCAATGGACATAAGACACTGGGGGGTAGGGGAGGCCAGGGGATTGTCAAGGGCGGGGGAAAAAAAGGACACATATGTAATACCCTTTGTAATACTTTAAGCAATAAAAAAATTAAAAAAAAACAAACAAACAGTGGACAGAACTCCCTTAAAGAAGCTAGAAGCTATCGGCCTGAGACATGCCTATCTGCTGTGACCTGCCCAGTTAGGAATTTGTGACCAGACCATCCTGTGTGGTTACTTTTGGTCACTGAGCTTGTCAGAATTATTGCATAGCTCTCTTTTTCGTCCACAGGTTTTTATCAGGATTGGTGTGTGGAAGGAGTAAGGCTCAGGTTCTCCAAGCTAGATGGGCTGTGGGGTCCCCTTAAGGGTGGGGGACTGGAGAGGGAGTGCCAGGAACGCTCTTGCCTGCTGCAGGAAGTGTGGGGGAGGGAGGCCTTTCTCCGTAGTTACAAGATATATTTTCTTCTCTCTCTTTTTCCTAGTTTCTCAAACAGTACCATTTTTCTTCAATTTTATTTGTTTAAAAAATGGTATGATATTATTTATCCAGAAAAAAAGCAAAGGAGATAACCTAGAGCCAATCATTTTTATTTATTTTTTATTTTTTTAATTGACTTCAGAGAGGAAGGGAGAGGGAAAGAGAGATAGACATCAATGATCAGAGAGAATCATTGATCGGCTGCCTCCTGCACACCTCCTATTGGAGATCGAGCCTGCAACCTGGGCATGTGCCCTTGACCGGAATCGAACCCTGGACCCTTCAGTCTGCCGGCTGATGCTCTATCCACTGAGCCAAACCAGCTAGGGCGAGCCAAGCATTTTTTAAAAATATATTTTCATTGATTTCAGAGAGGAAGGGTGAGGGAAACATCAATGATGAGAAAGAATCATTGACTGGCTGCCTCCTGTATGCCCCACACTGGGGATCGAACCCGCAACCCAGGCATGTGCCCTGACTGGGAATTGAATTGTGACCTCTTGGTTCATGGGTCAGCCATTTAGCCAAGCCAGCTGGGCTAGGGTCAAGCATTTTTAACAACCAAATGGCAAAGACTTCAGTTAACTTCAATGACCTGGAAACCCTGTGGACTTCTGGCAGCATGGGGGAGGAAAACCTGGGATGGGGGAGACCTGAGTTTGCATCTGAACTCTACTACCTTGTTGAAGTTTTTCATTTTTTAGCAATTAAGTATTCAGAAGTTAACTAAATTACACATCTACACTAATAAAAGAGAAACATGGTAATTGGCGTACGACCGCTACCCTTCCCATTGGCTAATCAGCATATCCTTATGCAAATTAACTGTCAGCCAAGATGGCGGCCTGCAGCCAGGCAGCTGGAAGCGAACATGAGGCTTGCTTGCTCCAGGGACTGCAGACTGCAATGTTCCCCGCCTGCCTTGCCGGCCTCTGAGCTGGCAGTTTGAAACATTCTAACAAATATAGGCCGGGATCTCAGAGCTGAAGTTATACATTGTTTCGATTATAGAACCGAAACAAACCAGATACCTGCTCTCAGAGCTAGAGCCAGAGCTAAAGCTGGCCCAGAATAAAATAAAAAAAAGGAGCGGTTGGGAGCTTCAATCAACAACCGCCAGCCTGAAAGCAGCCCTCAGCCTCTCACCCAGACTGGCCAGGCACCCCAGTGGGGACCCCCACCCTGAAGGGTGTGTGACCAGCTGCAAACAGCCATCATCCCCTCATCCAGGGTGGCCAGGCACCCCAGTGGGGACCCCCACCCTGATCCAGGACACCCTTCAGGGCAAACCAGCCGGCCCCCAGGCCTCTATCCTATATAGTAAAAGGGTAATATGCCTCCCAGCACCGGGATCAGTGGAGCCGAGAGGCCTCCTGGCACCGGATCAGCGTGACAGGGGACAGCGTCCAAACCCCCTGATCACCCTGCGGCTGTGTGTGACAGGGTGCGGCGTCCCAACCCCCTGTTCGGCCCTGCTCTGTGTGTGACAGGGTGAGGCGCCCCAACCCCCCCCCCCCCACCACCACAGGCCTGCTCTGTGTGTGACAGGGTAGAGCCATAACCTCCCCATCGGCCCTGCCCTGAGTGTGACAGTGGCTGCGCCCCAACCCCCTGATCAGCCCTGCTCTGTGGGTGATAGAGGGCGGCGCCCCAACCCTCCCTCCCCCACGGGCCCTGCTTTGTGTGTGACGGGGTAGAGCCATAACCTCCCCATCGACCCTGCTCTGTGGGTGATAGAGGGCGGTGCCCTAACTCCCCTATCGGCCCCTACTCTGTGCGTGACAGGGTATGGAGCCCCAACCCCCCTGATGGTCCCTGCTCTGTGCGTGACAGGGGGCAGCACCCCAACCCCCTGATTGGCCCTGCTCTGTGCGTGACAGGGGGTGGCGCCGCAACCTCCCCATCGACCCTGCCTTGAGTGTGATAGGGGCAGTGGCCCCAACTCCCATTGCCCTGCTCTGAGCCCGACCAGGGCTGCACTAGGA
>NW_005871633.1:66826-76044 GCF_000147115.1 Myotis lucifugus
CACCTAGGGATTGGGCCTGCCCTCTGCCACCCGGGAGCAGGCCTAAGCCAGCAGGTCGTTATCTCCCGAGGGGTCCCAGACTGCGAGAGGGCACAGGCCGGGCTGAGGGCCCCCCCTCCCCCCCCCCAGTGCACAAATTTTTGTGCACTGGGCCTCTAGTCTCTATATAAAAGCCTAAGCGGCCATTATGACCAGTAGACCAGTCGCTATGATGCGCACTGACCACCAGGTGGCAGATGCTCAATGCAGGAGCTGCCTCCTGGTGGTCAGTGCTCTCCCACAGCCAACCTCCTGTGGCCGGCCCTGATGGGCCCCAATTGGGACTGGGTGAGAGGGCCCGGATCGCCCGATCGCAGGCCAGGCCGAGGGACCCCTGGGCCTCTAGTATCTCTATAATAGAGTTAACATCTGTTTCACGAGATGGTACAAATATGGTTGATAGGATTATAGGCCTTTAGTGCCTGTGAAATAGTGTTCAAAAGTTGCTGCCTTCTCCCTTTGTTGGGGGTCCCCTATTCTCTGTCAGGTCTGACCTCTCAATCATTCTCACTGAGGCACTTACAAGGCTGGGGGCTGGTACTAGGACATGGCATTACTTCTGGTTTATTGTAGGGACGATCTTAAGCTTTCTAGGCAGAGGGCTTTCAGCCAAATCTTTTCACTTTCGAAGATGAGCACATAGGATGGGAGTTCAGAGGCTTGGTCTGGTCATACAGACAGGTAATCACAGAGCCAGTGCCTGAGCCTACACGCCCCTACACTCCCTGTGGAAATCCTCCCAGTACTGGCCCAATGGCTTCCTTCTCTAAAAATAGCCGTCAGAGAAGGGAGTGAAAGGGGAATTGTCAGAGACCTGCGCGCTAGGGGCACCCTGCGGGCATCTCGTGACCAGCCAGGTCTCCCCTCCTGGTCAGGGCTGACTCAGGACAGTCCCCACCAGCTCCCACCCTCCCAGCTTCTCCCAGCCCGCCTGCCCTTCCCTGCTAACAGGATTGGGGAGGCGCTGGCTCAGGGCCCCAGAGCCCCCCTCTCGGGAATTAATTGTAGCGCCGTGACTCAGCTTCAGGTTTGCGGGCGGGTGGGGGCAGGGAGTCTTGGGTGGCGCCGTTTGTTGGTAGAGGCGTGTGCTAGGAGCCAGGCTCCGCCTGCCCGGCCAGAAAACTCCAGAAAGTTCCGGGCACAGCCCGAACCCCCCAGGAGCCTCCGCCCCCGCCCCCGCCCCCGCCGGGCGCGCTGGCCACCAAGCTGCTCACCCGGTCTTGTGTTTGAGTTTTATTTTCCCCAAAAACGTGATTAAAGAAGCCGAGAAAAGGAGAGACCTTTATTTCTCGCGCTAGCTAGTGCATCAGACACAACCACTGGGAAGCTTTGTAACTCACCCGAGCCAGGGGGATGGGGTGGCCAGAGGGAGTGGAAGGTGCCCACGGCCCCAGCGAGCGCGCCCGGCGGGGCTGGGGCCGCTGGCTTCTCCCCGCCCCTCTCACCCCGTTCCCGTGGGGACCTTCGGGGGGAGTGGTTCTCTTCCGCACTCGCCCCCCTGTGGGCCGAACCCCCTCCCCCTCCCCGCGGTGCCCGCTCCCGTCTCCCCTGCCCAGCCTTTCCAATGAGCGGTGCTGGGACAGGGCGACGGTGGTGGGGTGCTGTCCACTGAACGGCACCGTCAGGCATGTTGAGGGCGACCAATTGGCGTGGAGGGTGATAATCATGGGTTCTTACTCCTACGGTAGGGATCCCCCTGAGAAATCGCCAGCAGTGCTCTTCACCTGAAATAGCCCAGTTTCCGCTTTTAACCAAAAGCCCATTTTCACATTTATAAAATAATCTTGTTTGGGTATATTTTATGCATTTTTTTAAAAAAATGTATTTTTATTGGTTTCAGAGAGGAAGGGAGAGGGAGAGCGATAGAAACATCAATGATGAGAGAGAACCATCAATAACTTATTTCTTGAGGCACATATTTATTTTTATATATATTTTTTATTGATTTCAGAGAGGAAGGGAGAGGGGGAGAGAGAAACATCGATGATAAGGGAGAATCAATGATTGGCTGTGTCCTGCACGCCCACTACTGGGGATCAAGCCCACAACCCAGTCATGTGCCCGGCTGGGAACCAAACCTGTGACCTCCTGGTTCATACCTTGATGCTCAACCACGGGGCTACACCAGCTGGGCTATATTTCTTTCTTTTTTTTTTAAATATATTTTATTGATTTTTTATAGAGAGGAAGGGAGAGAGATAGAGAGTTAGAAACATCAATCAGCTGCCTCCTGCACATCTCCTACTGGGGATGTGCCTGCAACCCAGGTACATGCCCTTGACCGGAATCGAACCTGGGACCTTTCAGTCTGCAGGCCGACGCTCTATCCACTGAGCCAAACCGGTTTCGGCATATATTTATTTCTTAATAAAACACCTACTCAATAACCTTGACTGATCTAGCCCTAGGAACTGTTGTTTTCTCCAAGGTTATTTCAGATTTCCCGAAGCTCTATTTCTTTTTCTTTTTAATATATTTTTATTGATTTCAGAGAGGAAAGGAAAGGGAGAGATAGAAACATCAATGATGAGAACCATTGATCGGCTGCTTCCTGCCTGCCCCCTGCTCGGAATCGAGCCTGCAACCGGGGCATGTGCCCTTGACAGGAACCAAACCTGGGACCCTTCACTCTGCAGGCCGATGTTCTAGCCATTGGCCAAACTGGCTAGGGCCAAGCTCTATTTCTCTCTCCTTTTTTAAGTACATTTTTCTTGATTTCAGAGAGGAAGGGAGAAAGAGAGAAACATCAATGATGAGAAAGCATTATTGTTTGGCTGTCTCCTACACGCCCCCCACAGGGGATCAAGCCCACAACCCGGGCATATGCCCTTGGCTGGTAAGGAACCTGGGTCCCTTCAGTCTGCAGGACAACGCTCTATCCACCAGTCAAACCAGCTAGGGCCCAAGCTCTATTTCTTTTTTAAATATATTTTATTGATTTTTTACATAGAGGAAGGGAGAGGGATAGAGAGACAGAAACATCGATGAGAGAGAAACATCGATCAGCCGCCTCCTGCACACTCCCCACTGGGGATGTGCCCACAACCAAGGTACATGCCCCTGACCGGAATCGAACCTGGGACCCTTGAGTCCGCAGGCCGACGCTCCATCCACTGAGCCAAACCGGTTAGGGCTCTATTTCTTAACAAAGGTGTTTGGTAGGTCCTTGGCCATCTCTATCCTTTTCCACCCCCCTCCCTCCCTCCACCCCACGCTGGCTGGAAAAGTCACTGTTGTCTGCAGTGACAGTCACAGATGCTCCTGCAGTTCCGAGGGTCCTGTTGCAAATGCACATCCCCAGGAAGATGAGTAGCTAAGTGTCCACAGTGCTCCAGTTCAACTACCCTGAAGGTCACCTGTGCTTTTTTATAAGCCGGCCTGGAAGCTAAGCACCTCTTAGATCTCCAGTTACAAACTTAAAAGCAAAGTCCACCTGTATGTGCCATTCCCTGATACTGGATTTTCTTCAAAGGCAAGTATTTAGTGAAAGGCTTGGTTGGCTTTGAGGTATACATAAGCTCACAAAGTGCTCTTATGGAATGTCGATACAATTTTTTTTTTTACTGTATTTATTGTTGAAGTGAAATTCACATAACATAAAATAACTATTTTTGCCCTAGCCGGTTTGGCTAAGTGGATAGAGCGTTGGCCTGTGGACTTAAGGGTCCGGTCCCAGGTTTGATTCTGGTCAAGAGCACATGCCCGGGTTTCGGGCTCAACCCCCAGTAGGGGGCGTGCAGGAGGCAGCCAATCAATGATTCTCTCTCACCATTGATGTTTCTATTTCTCCCTCTTCCTTCCTCTCTGAAATCAATTAAAAAAATATATATATATATATTTTTAACATATTTTTATTGATATTTTACAGAGAGGAAGGGAGAGGGATAGAGAGTTAGAAACATCGATGAGAGAGAAACATCAACCAGCTGCCTCCTGCACACCTCCTACTGGGGATGTGCCTGCAACCAAGGTATATGCCCTTGACCGGTATCGAACCTGGGACCCTTCAGTCCGCAGGCCGACGCTCTATCCACCGAGCCAAACCGGTTTTGGCATAAAATGTATTTAAAAAAAAAACACATTTTCAAGTGTACAATTCAGTGGTACCTAGTACATTTACAATGTTGTGCAACTATCATTTCAATCTAGTTCTAAATCATCTTTGTAACCCCAAAATGCAAATGCTTTTTAGAGAGGCTCTTTCCCCAAGCCTAAGGATCATGCCAGGCCTTTTCCAACAAGGAGGCTGTGGAGGGGACGACTTCTAGGATGCAAGCAGCTAGGACATGAAGCATCTTCAAGGGAAAGAAGCCTTTAAAAGACTTCCCAGTGTAGGACTGCAAGTTTCTCCCTCTCTTCTCAATTAGCGAATACCAAACCGTGGTCATCAATCTTACTGCTTATCTGGCATAATGGTTTAGGGCTGTGTAGAGTGAAGGTAAAAGGGGCACTGGTTGTGAAACCTAGGCATAACCCAGAAGCAGGCATGCACAACAAGCCCTGTGGGCTAGGGGCAGCGTGGCAAAAGCCTGTGAAACCTGAGTAGGAGTCCAGGTTCAACATCTTTGCTGAACTGGAGCTTATTTTTAACCTTTAAATAGCTTTAGTTAAGCCAGTACTTTTAAGTTTCCCCATATGCTCACCCGTGAAAGTCAAATACTACCTAAACTCAGTGTGGTGGAATGAGGGTTAGTAAACATAAAAGGCCCCAGTACCTGGTACATAAAAGCACTAAGACACTGGAGTCCTGGCTCAGGCACCCAATTCTCAATGAAACCTCTGTAAGGAACTCAGCGGTGCACTTAAAGTGTAGTTAGCTACTGCTAGAAATGTGGCATTTCTATCTCAGCATCCTTTCATAAATAACTATAAGCTGAGGTATCAGCCAAACCCTTTCATTTAAAAAATATAAGAAGTAGCCCTAACCGGTTTGGCTCAGTGGATAGAGCATCGGCCTGCGGACTCAAGGGTCCCAGGTTCGATTCCGGTCAAGGGCATGTACCTTGGTTGCAGGCACATCCCCAGTAGGGAGTGTGCAGGAGGCAGCTGATCGATGTTTCTCTCTCATCGATGTTTCTAATTCTCTATCCCTCTCCCTTCCTCTCTGTAAAAAATCAATAAAATGTATTTTAAAAAAATAAAAATTAAAAATATAAGAAGTAGCTCTGGCTTGTGTGGCTCAATGGTTAGGGCATGGGCCAGCACACTGGAGGGTCTCGGGATTGATTCCTGGTCAAGGCAGGTACCTGGGTTGCAGATTCAATACCCAGCCCTGGCTGGGGCACATGTGGGAGGGGGCTGATTGATGTGTCTCTCTCAAATTATGTTTCTCCCCCCCCCCCAATCTAAAAAATCAATGAAAAAATTTCCTCAGGTGAGAATGAACAAAAAATAAAATAAATGTAAGAAGTAGGGATCAGAGTGGCTAATACACTTGTGCATGACTGAGTAAGCCAGCGCTTGAACTCGCATCTCCTCACTGCTGGTTTAAGCCTCGCTTTCTCTTTGATGTTGAATCCAGATTAAATATCAGGGCTTTGATATATCAGATGTACTTACAGAAATTGCTAGCCATGACCTTCCCATCTAACTGCCTCTCCTTTGCCTGTTTGGGGAATAACCCCAAGTCCCTTTTGAGGCCACCCTTACATGGGGTCAAACCTCTCCCCCCATCTTGAGGTACCCATGCCAGTAGCCCTTATTTTATGTGGACCCACAAACCCAACCCACTGTAAATAAGCAGGTTTAATTTATTATTATTTTAAAATTTATTTTATTGATTTCAGAGAGGAAGGGAGAGGGATAGAAACATCAATGATGAGAGAGAATCATTGGCTGCCTCCAAGCAGGTTTTATTTTTTTTTTAATCTCCTAAGAATAGCATTTGTCTAAAAGAAAGAGATCACAATGCAATTAATCCCCTTATTTGTCCAGATTCCTAACCTTTTCTAAGAGGCAAATTACCATTGATTTTAGATTTTATAAAAAACACAAACTATGCAGACCCTTCTGACCTCAAAATAAACCAGAGGCAGACAAGACATTGCTCAACTTTTTTTGAGTTTATTTACTTTGAAGTAAACAGTTGGAAAAAAACCGAGTTTGGTATGAGTATTACAAAAAAGGACAAAAGATGGCAGTATAAACACATCTCTACATTTCACCAAGGGGAAAAAAGCAAGTTCATAACTTCACAAAAACACAGTTCAACTTTACAAACAATCCCAAGCTCAGAGTTGAAGAAAGGCAAATACTTAAGGCAACACAAAGCCTTGCATCCCATCCCTCTCCTAACGAACATGAGCAATCTGCGAAAGGCTTCCTAATCCACCTCCTCGATGGTGGGGCCAGAGCCAGAACCCCCTTTGGGGGCCTGAGCCCCAAAGCCAGCAGCTCCCGGGCCTCCCGCCCCCTGGTACAGTCCACTGATGATGGGGTTACACACCTGCTCCAGCTCCTTCCTCTTGTGCTCAAACTCCTCCTTTTCCGCCAGCGTGTTGGAGTCCAGCCAGGAAATCACCTCCTGGCACTTGTCCAGCACCTTCTTCATGTCGGCCTCGCTGATCTTGCCTTTGAGGCCCTCGTCCTCCACGGCGCTCTTCATGTTGAAGGCATAGGACTCCAGGGCGTTCTTGGCAGACACCCTCTCGCGCTGGACCTCGTCCTCGGCTTTGTACCTCTCAGCCTCCTGCACCATGCGCTCGATGTCCTCCTTGCTCAGGCGGCCCTTGTCATTGGTGATGGTGATCTTGTTGGCCTTGCCGGTGCTCTTGTCCGTGGCTGTGACATTCAGGATGCCATTGGCGTCGATGTCAAAAGTCACTTCAATCTGAGGAACTCCCCTGGGTGCAGGAGGGATTCCAGTCAGGTCAAAGCGCCCCAGCAGGTTGTTGTCCCTCGTCATGGCCCTCTCGCCCTCGAACACCTGGATCAGCACGCCCGGCTGGTTGTCCGAGTAGGTGGTGAAGATCTGTGTCTGCTTGGTGGGGATGGTGGAGTTGCGCTTGATCAGGGCCGTCATCACGCCCCCGGCTGTCTCCAGGCCCAGCGACAGGGGCGCCACGTCCAGCAGCAGCAGGTCCTGCACGTTCTCAGACTTGTCCCCCATCAGGATGGCTGCCTGCACTGCCGCCCCGTAGGCCACAGCCTCGTCCGGGTTGATGCTCTTGTTGAGGTCGCGCCCGTTGAAGAAATCCTGCAGCAGCTTCTGCACCTTGGGGATGCGGGTGGAGCCCCCCACCAGCACCAGGTCGTGGATCTGGGCCTTGTCCAGCTTGGCGTCACGCAGGGCCTTCTCCACGGGCTCCAGCGTGCCCCGGAACAGGTCTGAGCACAGCTCCTCGAACCGCGCCCTGGTGATGGACGTGTAGAAGTCGATGCCCTCGAACAGGGAGTCGATCTCCAGGCTGGCCTGCGTGCTGGACGACAGGGTCCTCTTGGCCCTCTCGCAGGCGGTGCGCAGCCGCCTCACGGCTCGCTTGTTCTGGCTGATGTCCTTCTTGTGCTTGCGCTTGAACTCCTCCACGAAGTGGTTCACCAGCCTGTTGTCAAAGTCCTCCCCTCCCAGGTGGGTGTCCCCGGCCGTGGCCTTCACCTCGAAGATGCCGTCGTCGATCGTCAGGATGGACACGTCGAAGGTGCCCCCGCCCAGGTCGAAGATGAGCACGTTGCGCTCCCCCTTGCCCGTCCTGTCCAGGCCGTAGGCGATGGCGGCGGCCGTGGGCTCGTTGATGATCCTCAGCACGTTCAGCCCCGCGATCACCCCCGCGTCCTTGGTGGCCTGGCGCTGCGAGTCGTTGAAGTAGGCCGGCACGGTGATCACCGCGTTGGTCACCGCGTAGCCCAGGTACGCCTCGGCGATCTCCTTCATCTTGGTCAGCACCATGGACGAGATCTCCTCGGGGAAGAACGCCTTGGTCTCCCCTTTGTAGCTCACCTGCACCTTGGGCTTGTCCCCGTCGCTGATCACCTGGAAAGGCCAGTGCTTCATGTCCGACTGCACCACCGCGTCGCCGAACTTGCGGCCGATCAGCCGCTTGGCGTCGAACACGGTGTTCTGCGGGTTCAGCGCCACCTGGTTCTTGGCCGCGTCCCCGATGAGCCGCTCGGTGTCGGTGAAGGCCACGTAGCTGGGGGTGGTGCGGTTGCCCTGGTCGTTGGCGATGATCTCCACCTTGCCGTGCTGGAACACGCCCACGCACGAGTACGTGGTGCCCAGGTCGATGCCGATGGCCGTGGTTTTAGCCATGCCGGCGCCCTGCTCCCTCGCCGCGCGCTGCGGTCCGGGCCTTTCAGAAGCGGCGGTCCCGGTCGGGTCGGCGACGGGAACCAGAAGCTCGGTCTGTTCCGAAGCGGGAGCCTGAGCGCGGGCGGCGGGCGGCGGTCGGCGGAGGTCGGTCCTCGGGGCTGCGGGACGGCGGAGGGCGGGGTCGCGACCGGCGGCGAGGAGGGCGCGGAGCTGGCGGGTCGGGGCGGGCTCGCTGCTGCGGCGCGGCGGGCGCTGGGCTTATAGTTCCCCGCCGAGCCCCGCCCTCCCCCTCCGCTCGCCCAATCCGCGGGCTGGGCCGGGCGGCGGGTCGGGAACATTCCAGGGGGTTCCCCGCGCGCCCTGCCCCCGGGCTCCCTCGGCCCAATCAGCGTCCTGGGTGCCGCCCCCTCAGAACTCTCCAGACGCTTCTGGGGCTTGCTGGGCTGGCGCAGTTCTGGGGCGGGGGGGGGGGCGGGGGGGGGGGGGGATATTCGAAGGGGGCCAAGGGGCCAGGGAAGAGGGGGGCCTTAGGTGGGAGTTTCGGAGTGGAAAATATCACACTAGGAAATTGGGACTAATTTAGGTATAACAAGGGACTCTATCAGCTATTGCTGCATAATAAATTGCTCCCAAATGCAATGCTGAAAACAGCAAGTACTTTTATTGCTCATGGAACTACACATCGGCTGGGTGGGTCTTCTGGTCTCTCTGGGCTGATCTTGGCCGGACTCAATCGTGCATTTCCAGGCAGCAGGCTGTAGGCTGGTCAGTGATGGCTTTGGCTAGGACAACCAGACTCTCCTCCACATTTCTCTTGTTCTCCAACAGACTAGCCCAGGCCTGTTCATGGGTCCAAGAGAGAGAGCGTATGTGCACCAGGCCCACTGAGAATGATCACTTCTGCCATGTTCTATTGGCCAAAGCAAATCAC
>NW_005871633.1:76144-87398 GCF_000147115.1 Myotis lucifugus
AATGGAAAGGCGGCCTCTGAACACACTGCTGGTCTGGGAGGCGGGATGAGCGGACTGAAGACGCTCAAAGCTTTGGGGCGGGCGGGCTGGTGGGGGGTGGGCGACACCGGCTGCGCACCATCGATGTTGAGGGAGTTCCCACCGACTGGGGCTTCGCAGTCCGAACGTTACCAAACTGGAGCGAAGGCGACGGGAGAACAGGTGACCCGGGAGGGCTGGGGTAACGGGTGGGTCCTGGTCTGGGGAGTCCCGGAAGGCCCTCAGGTCTGAGGTGTGGGGTGTTGCCAGCCGCGGGAGGGGGTCCTTTGAGGAGCTCGGGGCGCGGGATGGTCACGGCCGCTAGGAAGGGGCGGAGGAGCTGGTCTGTTACTGTCCCTAGGGAGCAGGATTGTTTCAGGTGAAAGGTTGGACATAGAGGCTGCCTGGAGCCGCCACCTCCCCGACTTACTCCCACAAATCCCCGGTGAGGGGAGAGGAGCCCAGGGCGGCAGAAACCCCAGTGCGGTGATTACTGTGTCTGCAGAGACCAGGAGGTAGAATAGTCCTAGTCCAGCAGGCGTCACCCTCAGAATAAACACAGCAGAGACAGAGGACAGGGCAATTGCCTCAGGACCTGTGAAAGTTGAAAACAGTGACACCCACTGCCTTCCCACGAAGAATGCTTTTGTCTATCTCTCCAAAAATCATGGAAGCCCTGGCTGGTTTGGCTGAGTGGAGAGAGCATCGGCCTGCGGACTGAAGGGTCCTGGGTTCGATTCAGGTCAAGGGCACATGCCAAGGTTGCAGGCTCCATCCCCACTAGGGGGTGTGCAGGAGGCAGCGGACCAATGATTCTCTCATCATTGATGTTTCTATCTCTCTCTCCCTTCCTTTCTGAAATCAATAAACATATTTTTTAAAAAAGCATGGGAGATTGTGTGGAAGAGATTTTTAAAAAATATATTTTATTGATTTTTTTACAGAGAGGAAGGGAGAGGGATAGAGTTAGAAACATCGATCAGCTGCCTCCTGCACACTCCCCACTGGGGATGTGCCCGCAACCAAGGCACATGCCCCCGACTGGAATCAAACCTGGGACCCTTCAGTCCGCAGGCCGATGCTCTATCCACTGAGCCAAACCAGTTAGGGCTGGAAGAGATATTTGTATACACACACACACACACACACACAAAATACTTGTACCCAGGGTTCATGACAGCATTATTCACAGTAGCCATGAGGTAGAAGCAGCCCAAGAGTCCCCGGAGGGAGTAAATGAATAAAATGTGGATATATAATGCAATATTCAGCCTTAAGAAGGAAGGAAAATCAGACACATGCTATAACATAGACGAACTTATATTGAGTGAAATAAGCCAGTCACAAAAAGAGAAATAGTGTATAATTCCACTAACATGCTATCCAAAGTAGTTGAATTCAGAGACAGAAAGTGGTGATTTCTGGAATTGGGAATTTCCTGTGTTTGGGCTATACAGTTCTTTCCGGGCTGCTTTGTAGCAATTTGAGAGTTTTGAGCATCACCTTCTGCTTGAACTCTTTGGGGACAGAATCTAGGAGGAACTTGAGGCTGAGATTAGACTTCCAATGGACTCACCAGAGCAGCTCAACCCACCCTCGGCCCGGAAGTTTTCTCAGATGCCCGATGAAGAAGATTCAGCTGGCACGCAGGCTGTCTCAGAAGTGCTAGCAAAGAACCTTAGTGACTTCACTCTCAACCCTAGTACTACATTCCTTTCCGCCAAAACGTTCGCCCCAACAGCAGGACACAGAAAAAACTTCAAGGGTTTTGGGCTGGGGCTGAGTTAAGGCACGAGGAGATGTGGAGTGAAGACAGTGGCAAGGGTTTGGAGAGAAATGAAAGAAAGGTTGTGATTAAGGATGACGAGGATTGAGGCTATTATATACCACGTATCTGAATCAATCAGGAGGCCCAAGATTTAAATGTAGCTGTAGCTATTGACTATTACATGGAGATCCTTCTAATGGTATTATTGAGAATTATGACATGAAGTCAATTTAGGTATACACCTTATTCTTGTACGTATTTGAATTGTAACAAATATTTTGATGTGCTGTTTCAATTTTTAGTAGCAAATGTGTGTAGAGGGCATCTTATTAAAATTTTGAGGCATAGCTAAAAAAAAAGAAAAAAAAAAGGAAGTGGTGATTTCCAGGAGCTGGTGGGAGTAGGGGATGGTAAGCTGTTTAATGGACATAGAATTTCAGTTTTTGCAAGATAAAGAGTTCTGGAGATTGGTTGGACAACAATGTGCATGAACTTATTACTGAACTGTACACCTAGAAATGGTTCAAATGGTAAATTGCATTAATGTGTATTTTAGCACAATTAAAAATAATACACAGACTAAAGAAGTACTCTCCCAAGACTTTATCTCACTTTTTCTCAACAGGCCTCGGAAAACCATGGCTGCTGCTAAGGGAATGGCCATCGGCATCGACCTGGGCACCACCTACTCGTGCGTGGGCGTGTTCCAGCACGGCAAGGTGGAGATCATTGCCAACGACCAGGGCAACCGCACCACCCCCAGCTACGTGGCCTTCACCGACACCGAGCGGCTCATCGGGGATGCGGCCAAGAACCAGGTAGCCATGAATCCTCAGAACACTGTCTTTGATGCCAAACGCCTGATTGGCAGAAAATTTAATGATCCTGTAGTACAATCAGATATGAAACTATGGCCTTTTCAAGTAATCAGTGAAGGAAGCAAGCCCAAAGTATTGGTATCCTACAAAGGGGAGAAAAAGGCTTTCTACCCTGAAGAAATCTCCTCTATGGTGCTGACTAAGATGAAGGAGACTGCTGAGGCTTTTTTGGGCCATCCCATCAGCAACGCTGTGATCACTGTGCCAGCCTATTTCAATGACTCTCAACGCCAGGCCACCAAGGATGCAGGCGTGATTGCAGGTCTCAATGTGCTAAGAATTATCAATGAACCAACAGCTGCTGCCATTGCCTATGGCTTAGATAAAGCAGGTCAGGGCGAGCGACAGGTCCTGATCTTTGATCTGGGTGGAGGCACATTTGATGTGTCCATCCTGACCATAGATGATGGGATTTTTGAGGTGAAGGCCACGGCCGGGGACACCCACCTGGGAGGGGAGGACTTTGACAACAGGCTGGTGAACCACTTCGTGGAGGAGTTCAAGCGCAAGCACAAGAAGGACATCAGCCAGAACAAGCGAGCCGTGAGGCGGCTGCGCACCGCCTGCGAGAGGGCCAAGAGGACCCTGTCGTCCAGCACGCAGGCCAACTTGGAAATTGATTCACTTTATGAAGGCATCGACTTCTACACGTCCATCACTAGAGCCCGGTTTGAAGAGCTGTGTGCAGACCTCTTTAGGGGCACGCTGGAGCCCGTGGAGAAGGCTCTTCGGGATGCCAAGATAGATAAGGCGAAAATCCATGACATTGTTTTAGTGGGGGGCTCTACCCGCATCCCCAAGGTGCAGAAGCTGCTGCAGGACTACTTTAATGGCCGTGACCTCAACAAGAGCATCAACCCGGACGAGGCGGTGGCCTACGGGGCGGCAGTGCAGGCAGCCATCCTGATGGGGGACAAGTCTGAGAATGTGCAGGACCTGCTGCTGCTGGACGTGGCGCCCCTGTCGCTGGGCCTGGAGACAGCCGGGGGCGTGATGACTGTCCTGATCAAGCGCAACTCCACCATCCCCACCAAGCAGACACAGATCTTCACCACCTACTCGGACAACCAGCCGGGCGTGCTGATCCAGGTGTTCGAGGGCGAGAGGGCCATGACGAGGGACAACAACCTGCTGGGGCGCTTTGACCTGACTGGAATCCCTCCTGCACCCAGGGGAGTTCCTCAGATTGAAGTGACTTTTGACATCGACGCCAATGGCATCCTGAATGTCACAGCCACGGACAAGAGCACCGGCAAGGCCAACAAGATCACCATCACCAATGACAAGGGCCGCCTGAGCAAGGAGGACATCGAGCGCATGGTTCTGGATGCTGAGAAATATAAAGCTGAAGATGAGATCCAGAGAGAGAAAATTGCTGCAAAAAATGCCTTAGAATCCTATGCTTTTAACATGAAGAGTGCTGTGAGTGATGAAGGCTTGAAGGGTAAGATTAGTGAGTCTGATAAAAAGAAAATTCTGGATAAATGCAACGAGGTTCTTTCGTGGCTGGAGGCCAATCAACTGGCTGAGAAAGATGAGTTTGATCATAAGAGAAAGGAACTGGAGCAAGTGTGTAACCCAGTCATTACAAAACTCTATCAGGAGGGATGCACTGGGCCTACCTGTGGAACTGGGTACACACCTGGGCGGGCTGCCACAGGCCCCACCATTGAAGAAGTAGATTAATCTTATCTGGAGCTGGAGGGTCCTAGGGTGAATTTGTTCCCTTCATCTTCAAACATTGTTATGACTTTTGAATTGACTGGACCTGAACCTAAGTTACCATCATTTTGGAATTCTAATGGAGGAGTCTCATGTGCCATCTTTTCACACTCCAATGTCCCATTTCTGACTTTGGAATCAGACTCTTAGGAAAACTAGGCCCTTCTCTGAACCATTTGATGAATCTGTCTGTTATTTAGTTCCAGCCTCACCAACTTTCTTCTTCCTGTGTGGATGGTTATTTGTCACTCAGTAAATTTGTTCCTGAAACAAATTTCTTCTGGTATCATTAGACTGTGAGTGTATCTTGAAAAGAAAAGGAAAGTTCATGGAGAGAGCATGTGTGGTCTGATTGTGAGCTAATTGTGAACGATTAAGTTGGTAAGTTGGTAAGGACAAAGTATTTGACATTTCATGAGCTAATTGTTTCAAGCAGGAAGATGCTTTGCCCATCAGGCACTTTCAGCCCCAGCTGGAGCAGTTGCTAATTGATTACTACTTATATTCAATGATAGACTAGGGTCAGTGGTTCTCAACCTTCCTAATGCCGCGACCCTTTAATACAGTTCCTCATGTTGTGGTGACCCCCAACCATAAAATTATTTTCGTTGGTACTTCATAACTGTAATTTTGCTACTGTTATGAATCGTAATGTAAATATCTGATATGCAGGATGTATTTTCATTGTTCTCGACCCACAGGTTGAGAACCGCTGCAAGGAAGCTTAGTCATTGCTTATGTACACTATTGGGTCAATTACATGTTGGTTTCTTCTCTGCAGTTGGCATTTATAGGGTTGAGTTTCCTGTCCTCTCATCCTGCTCACTGCTGCATCGGCAGAATGCTGCTATATGTTGGCATTTAGCTGGAAATAGCATTTAGAACTGTCCAGACCTTAGGACCCTTGTCCTAGCTAAAAATGAGGATGGCTATGTCCATCCTCCAGGCAGTCTGCTTAGTTTCACTCAGCCCATCACAGGACAGCCCCGGGCAAAAGTGTGTAAGAAGTGTGGCCTGAGATGGGTCCTTGAGAGAAATATGTTTATTGGGAGGGAGCCTTTAATAAAACCAAGATTTGTGCTCAGGCTTCTGATCTTGGGGGCTCAACATGTCTTTTTCTTCTAATCTTCACCGGAGGATATTTTTCCATTGATTTTTAGAGAGAGTGGGAGAGGGAAAGAGCAATATCAATGTGAGAGAAACACATCAATTGGTTGGCTCCTGCAGGAGCCTGACCAGGGCCTGTCCGGGAGGAACCTGAAACCGAAGTACGCCCTTGACTGGAATCTTTTGGTCCACAGGCCTACGCTCTATCCACTGAGCCAAACAGGCAGGGCAGCTCAACATTCCTTTTAATTTTTAAGGAAGTGTAGCATATATAGAAAGTGTACGAATTCTGAAGTCCCACCAACTCCCCAGCAGCTTTCAATAGGAAGTGTCTGCAGGGAGGAGCTCAGGGAGACGCTACATCCCACCCGGCGGCCGCGCCTGCGCAGTGGCGCCCGCGGCGGAGGCTGTCGGGAGGCAGGAAGCACCGCCCCGCGCTCTGGCCCCTCCCCCGAGCCCTTCCTCGCGGATCCCCGTGCTGGCGGGCGCCCCGCTTCTGCACCCGGAGCTCCCGGTGGCACTCCCGCCCCGCCCCGCGCCGCCCCAGGGGCCGCCCCGCGCTCGGTTCCCCCCCGGCCTCTGGCCCGCGGCACCAGGCCCTCGCTTTCCCGGTCCGGCCGGCAGCCCGCCGCGCGAGCACCATGGTAGGGACTGTGACGTCACAAGGAGGCGCCCTCGGGGAGAGCGCGCGGGTCGGTCGGTTGGGGTCGGGGTGGGGGTCCCGGCCGCGTCGGGGGTTCCCTCCGCCCTTAGTTCCTGCACCTCAAGTTCCCCGAGAAGACATCTGGGAGCACAGGGCTTTTTTCCCTTTTAAGGGAAAATTTAAGAGCCCGCGGGAGAGGGGAAGTCAGACCTCAAGGAGCAGGTCCTCGACGGAGCCCAGGCTTGGGGGGGAGGGTTCCTGGGGAGGGGCAGGGCCCCGGGGAGGTGGCGGACTGAGCGAGCCGGGAGCTCGGGCCCCGGGTCGGTGAAGAGCGCGCGGCCTTTGGGCTCAGGATGCCCGCCCGCGCCCCGCACGCCCTCGGTGGAGGCTGAGACCTGCGCGGGGAGGCGGGTCGGACCCGGCGGAGCGAAGGCCGCTCCCCGCCTTCTCTTCCCCGGTGACGGTTTCCCCTCTCGCCCAGTAGCTCTTCTACTCCTTCTTCAAGTCCCTTGTGGGCAAGGATGTGGTCGTGGAACTCAAGAATGACCTGAGGTAGGTTCCTTTTCAGCAAGTCTGTAGGGGGTGGATGTGCCCAGAGCCCTGAGACCTATTTGTTTATTTATAAATATATTTTTATTGATTTCAGAGAGGAAGGGAGAGGGAGAGAGAGGAACATCAATGACAAGAGAGAATCATTGATCGGCTGCCTCCTGCACGCCCCCCATTGGCGATGGAGCCTGCAACCCGGGCCTGTGCCCTGACCGGGAATCGAACCATGACCTCCTGGTTCATAGGTCAGTGCTCAACCACTGAGCCCCACCGGCTGGCCCTGAAACCTCTTTAATTGAACAAGTGTTATTTGAGGTCTGGGTAAGGTGGGAGAGATAAAGAAATAAATGACTTGTGCCTTAAGCTGACAGATTAGCCTTGTTGGAGTTGTTTCTTGTATTTGAAAAAAAAAATACAAAGAAATACATATCCTATATATAAAGAATTAGAACAGAGGTCAGGGAGTGAAGGCATCACCATTTTTCCTGATTAAATTATATACTCCTTTGACCCAACTTCTAGAAATGTAAGAGTCAGTTCCATAAGCAAAGATGTAGGTACAAAGACATTTCTAAGTTTTCTTTGCAGTAACCAAAAATGGAAAACAAACAGCTATCAATAGGGACTGGGTTAAACTGTGGGCTTCCATGTTCCACAGCGGTCACACCGGAATGACGTGTGTTGATGTGGAAAGTTGTTGTAAGATAGTGTACGTGGCATAATCTCCCCTTTGCTAAAGAAAATGTAAAGGGTAAACAGGAGACCAGTGCCTTCTATCTGTATTGCTTTTCCAACCCTTACCCCTTATATCGTAACTCCTAATCATCCTTCAGAATGTGGGATTCAGTGCTGTATCCTTGGACTTTTCCTGGTCTTTCTAGCCAAGTAGGTCCTTCTACCAGAGTCTTATTTTCTTCGTAGTGGGTGCTTCTCAAATTGTGATTTCAGAAAAATACGTTTACTGTTTATGGCCTGTCCTTCAGGCAGGGCCCAGGACCCCGTTTAAGCTCACCATTGAGCCCGGTATATAGTAGGAGTAATAAATGTGTGCGAAAGTAAAGCAGCTAACATTTGAGAGCCTCCTATTGACTAGGCACTCTTCTGCATACACTTAACTCATTGCATTCTCATAACACCCCTGTGACATATACCGCTGTTGCTGCTTTACATGTGAGGAAATGGAAGCTTGGATAGGTTAAGAAACTTGCTCAAGTCTATGCAACTAGTAAATGACAGCCAGAATGGAAATCAATTCTGTCTGGATTATCTTATTATTATTTTTTTATTAGTGCAAGAGGAAGGGGGAGAGAGACATCAGTTTGTTGTTCCACTTATTTATGCGTTCATTGGTTGATTCTTGTGTGTGCCCTGTTGGGGGATCAAACCTGAAACCTTGACGTATCAGGACGGTGCTCTACCAACTGAGCTGTCCAGCCAGGGCTTTTTAAAAAAGTTATAAACAGGATCATATTCTCTATGCAGTTTTGAAACTTGCTTTTCACTTAGCAGATGTAGATATTTCTCATCAGTAAAGGTGATCTTTAACTTTCTTAATGTCTGCATGGCATCTTTGTTAACCAAGACCTTGCTGTTGGACAGTTAGGTGGTTTCCAATTCTTTAAAAAAATATTTTAAAAATAGGTTTTTATTTCCTAGCCAGTTTGGCTCAGTGGATAGAGCGTTGACCCATGGACTGAAGGGCTCCCAGGCTCGATTCTGGTCAAGGGCATGTACCTTGGTTGCGGGCTCAATTCCCAGCCCTGGTTGGGGCACGTGAGGGAGGCAACCTATCAATGTGTCTCTCTCACATTGATGTTTCTCTCTCTCTTTGTCTTTCCCCTTCCCTTCCACCTTCTCTAAAAGTCAATGGAAAAATTTCCTCGGGTGAGGATAAAAAGTGTTTGTATTGATTTTAGAGAGAGAAGAAGGGAGAGGGATGGAGATAAAACATCGATGAAAGAGAAACATCAATATTGATAGGCTGCCTCTGCACAGCCCCCCCATCTGGGACTGAGCATGTGCTCTGACCAGGAATTGAACCGGTGACCTCTTGGTCCACAGATTGACACTCATCCACTGAGCCACACTAGCTAGGCGGTTTCCAATTCTTTAGGGAAAAAAATCCTTTAAATAAGACATACATTTAAAATAGTGATACGGGCCACACCGGTTTGGCTCAGTGGATAGAGCGTCGGCCTGCGGACTGAAAGGTCCCGGGTTCGATTCCGGTCAAGGGCATGTACCTTGGTTGCGGGCACATCCCCAGTAGGAGGTGTGCAGGAGGCAGCTGGTCGATGTTTCTCTCTCATCGATGTTTCTAACTCTCTATCCCTCTCCCTTCCTCTCTGTAAAAAAATCAATAAAATATATTTAAAAAAAAAAAAAGACTTCTTTAAAAAAAAATAAATAAATAAAATAAAATAGTGATACGGGCACAGGCAGTTTGACTCAGTTGATTGGAGCGTTATCCTCTATGCCAGTGATCTGCAAACCGCGGCTCGCGAGCCACATGCGGCTCTTTGGCCCCTTGAGTGTGGCTCTTCCACAAAATACCACGTGCGGGCGCGCACGTACAGTGCGATTGAAACTTCGTGGGCGAGTCTATTTTGAAGAAGTGGCGTTAGAAGTGGGGGGTGTCGGTTGGGCGACGGGAGACGCGGGGGCCGCGGGATATGCAGCGTGGGGGAGGTACATGGTTTTGAGGTACGTTCGCTGAGGTCGACCCTTCCAACTCTCCCATCCACACTTGTCTTATCTGAAACAAGTATACAAGACGAGTGTGGATGGGAGAGTTGGAAGGGGTTGACCTCAGCGAACGTACCTCAATCAGCTTGAGGACGTTTTTAGCAAAGGCCAGTTTAGGAGTACCCTAATTAAGTTAATAACAATGTACCTACCTATATAGTTTAAGTTTAAAAAATTTGGCTCTCAAAAGAAATTTCAATCGTTGTACAGTTGATTATTTGGCTCTGTTGACTAATGAGTTTGCCGACCACTGCCCTATGCCAAAAGGTTGCAGGTAGGACACCTGCAGGAAGCAACGTATTGATGTTTCTCTTACTCTCTCCCTCCCTTCCTCTCTAAAAATTAATAAAACCAGCCCTGGCCATTGTTGCTAGGTGGTTAGAGTGTCGACTTATGAACCAGGAGGTCACGGTTCAATTCCCAGTCAGGGCACATGTTCGGATTGTGGGGCTTGATCCCCAGTTGGGGGTGGGGGGCGGGGCATGCAACGGTGGATGGTTCTCATCATTGATGTTTCTCTCCTTTTTCCTTTATGAAATCTATGAAAATATATTTAAAAAAAAAAACCAATGGAGAAAATATCCTCAGGTGAAGATAAAAAAATAAATCAATAAAAACATTTCCTTAGGTAAAGATTTTAAAAACAATAATTAAAAAAGTGATACCTATTACCTGATTGTCCTTTAGAAAGTTTGAATCAATGTATTCTCTCCCAGCAGTGTCTTCCACATTTCTATGAGATAATTGCTTAATGGGAGAAACATTGACATGGCAGAGAGTGGTGAGGAGAGGGACTTCTACATCAGAGATTTCATTTATGATATGGGCAAGGCATGTGGTACTGATGGCATTGAGATGAGGGCTGTATAGAGAGACAGTGTGGGACCCCATACCAACCCTAGGCAATTCTGTGAGATGATTTGTTTTTATTTTCCTCTTTTCTCCTCCCTGGGTCTTACACATGGCAAAAAACTTATGTTCTAGCTCCAGGTCCTAAAGCAAGGACTGTAAGATTCGAAGGAATTCCATTGGATTGGGAGAAGAGCTTTCTCTCAGGCTTGTCAGACCACTTTTGTGCCAGATGTCTCGCTCTCAATGAACTGAATGAATAATACCACCTTATACAATTCCTGGAAGTTACTCCACCGCTGCACATGGTGGTAAAGTGCTATCAAAGGCTGTTCAACAGCCAGGGATGTGGCAAAACCACCACCGAGGCAGCAGGCCTCAGACACTGGATTTCAAAGACTTAGAATTTTACAAAAATAGGGTCCAGCAGAGAACTGCCAACTTTATTTTTGGCAAGATAAGGACATTTTTAAAAACTGCCATTTATTACAATAATTTCATTTTAAAAATTTAATACCAAAAAAATAGTAAGGACAATCAAAGAACAGCTGTTTTTTAGTCCTGGCCAGGTAACTCAGTTGGTTAGAGCTTCATCCCCATATATGAGGTTGTAAGTTCGATCCCTGGTCAGGACACATACGAGAATTAACCAATGAATGCATAAATAAGTTGATTTAAAAAAAAAAAAAGATGTTTCACCTGGCCTGTGTGGGTCAGTGGTTGAGCGTTCACCCATGAACCAGGAGGTCACAGTTCAATTCTCTGTCAGGGAACAAGCCTGGGTTTTGGGCTTAATTCCCAGTAGGGGGCATGCGGGAGGCAGCCAATCAATCAATGATCCTCCTATTATTGACTAGAGGCCCGGTGCACAAAAATTTGTGCATTTGGCGGGGGGAGGGGGGGGCAGGTCCCTCAGCCCGGCCTGTGCCCTCTTGCAGTCTGGAACCCTGCTGGAGATGACCACCTGCTGGCTTA